>NC_045703.1:8291069-8591069 GCF_009834535.1 Camelus ferus
GACTTCTGAATTGAAACTTGAATTCCTCCTCAGTTTCTACAAGGATATTTTTGTCAAGGTTGAAAACTCAAAGGCCTTTCACTGGGGGAGGGTACAGCTCAGTGGTAGAGCGTGTGCTCAGCATGCACGAGGTCCTGGGTTCAATCCCCAGCACTTCCATTAAATAAATAAGTGAATAAACCTAATTACCCTCTTCTACCACCAAAAAAAAAAAAAAAAAAAAGAAGATTTATATATATTAAGAAAAAGATCTTTTATTTAGTATTTTGTTACTTTGGCTTCTAACTTTTAAATGACATACAGTACATGGGCTTTGGTTTCTTGATCTGGCCCAAGCCTTGAATCTCTCATGTATAAAGCTGTCTTATGCTTCATAATACAACGAATCTCATGTTTAATCCAAGTGAAAGATTATCCTTAGAAAAAAAAATCTGGGTATTTTTGTATGGAGTTCTGATCAGACTCTGGAAAACATGCGATAACTTTTGATGATAGATAACCAGAGGAGGCCCATGAGAGTCACAAAATCCTGTTCTCTTTCAGAGTTTTACATCCCATCAGTTCGGGAAACCTGGGGGTCCAAGAAAGCAGGGGATGTGTACAGTAACAGTTACCACCATCTGTAACAGTAACTGCAACCCCGGGTAACTATAGCAACAGGTACACAGGTAGTAATGGCTGCGTGTATGTCTCTCTGAAGACCCTCCTCTCTGTTCCTCTGGTTGATGATCTCCAAAGTGTTGGCACACAGGGGCCTGCAAAACATAGAGACCCAGAGAGAAGACTCCTCAGGGAAACAGGTGGGGTGAGAGCAAGGCAGGAGGGAGAGAGGTTCAGAGTAGCAGAAATGATACTTCACAGCATCAAACAGGGTGTACATCTTGCAGTGTCTCGTGTATGATCACCACACAACTGGGTATTTCTCTATGGGTTTTTTAAAAAATAGAATGTGAAAGCTTTATTTCCTAAGGTTGGACTAAGCAGAGAACCCAAAGGAAACTGGGGACTGGGATCAATCTTTTTGAAACTATGAGACTGGAAATCATCATCTATTTCTTCTAATTCCAAAATTTTCAGGAGAAAGAGAAAGTTAATGCAGAGGCGCTAACAGTCATTTCTCCCCCCTCTCTCTCTCTCACATGTATAAAATTAAGAAGTCAGAGATACAGCTGGTGAGAGATTGTCATTACTACCGGTAGTTTTTCAATATAGTCCAGGTTCCATTTTATAAATAAGGACATTCAGAACTTCACAGGCAGATGGGATACTTTCAAATTCAGGGGGCAAAGACCGTTCATGAGCAAACTTCAGGGGATCAGCCATCGGAAAATACTGCAGAGAATCTCATACAGATGGGAACTTGGTTACCATCCCTGCTCAACGCCCCGTCCCCCCAACCCTTGCCCCGACCTCCAGAGACCGGCACAAGGCCGTTGGAGATTTTGTGTGTCATTGTAGGGGAAGTAAAATCAACTGTGAAAAAGAATGGACTATTCAGCGGGGCTGCTCTCTCCCCAAATATTATCATCTGGGAATGCTTCCCTTCAGTTTGTTATATTGTAACTGGAAGTTTATTTGGATTTCTGATTTCTCACTATGTGATTTACAGGTTAGTTCATCAGCTTAATTTCTAACTGCCCACTGACACACCTCTTCTAGAGGATGAGAATTAAAAAAAAAAAAAAAAGACAGGTTTAGCTCCTCACTGAGTGATGAGAAAGGTAATTTATGTTTTTGGAGGAAACAGAAGGTATCAGGTTACTAGCAGGCACTGAAGGTGTTAACTGAGTTAATTTAAGAGAAATGTTTCAGATTCCAAGAGGAAAGAGAAGACTGAATCAGTGAGTGGGGGTGTGGGAGAGGGACACAGGGGAAGAGAAGCCAATTTTCCTGAAGCGACAAAGGCCACAGGAATGACGGTGGCCACCAGCACTAAGGGACTGCGACCAGCTGGTCCTTTTAACACAAAGAACTTTGACCACTGCATTTCAGGCTGGCGCCAAGGTCGAACCACACCTCACAGTATGAACATGACCAGCGGTGAGTTAAGTTAACAGTGGCCACTGGAGGCGTGGCCACACAGGTCCTGGGAGTGACCTGAGGGCTGGCTGAGTGGCACTGATGAGGAGTCCAGGAATGGCAAGAACATGTATGACTTGTGTACAGGAGGGTCACTTCAAGGCTGTGTGCTTGAGACAGTTGAGGAACTGCCAGCTGCCTGCTTCTCCTGTGGTTAGAATAAATGCTAAATAAAACAGAAAGTCACTTATCCAAAGACCAAAAGGAAACTCTTGGGAAAATTTTAAAATTTTAAAAAAATTTTTCTTTAAAAAGAAAATTTTTGGTGGTTAAAATTGATAAAACTGAATATTAAATATTTGGGGTTTTTGAAAACTCTAATTAAAAAAGATACATGCATCTCAATGTTTACTGCAGCACTATTTACAATTGTCCATCAACAGATGACTAGATAAGAAGATATGGTATATACATATATAATGGAACACTGCTCAGCCATAAAAAAGAGTAAAATAATGCCATTTGCAGCAATATGCATGGACCTAGAGATTATCATACTGAGTGAAGTAAGTCAGACAGAGAAAGACAAATACAGTATGATATCACTTACATGCAGAATCTAAAAAATAATACACATTATTTATTTACAAAACAGAAACAGACTCACAGACACAGAAAACAAACTATGGTTACCAAAGGAGAGGGAGGGAGGGAGGGATAAATTAGGAGTTTGGGATTAGCAGATACACACTACTGTATATACAATAAACAATAAGGACCTATGGTATAGTACAGGGAACTATATTCAATATCTTATAATAACCTATAATGGAAAAGAATATAAAAAGAATATGTGTATATATACATATACATGTACAACTGAATCACTCTGCTGTACACCAGAAACTAACACAACATTGTAAATCAACTGTACTTCAATTAAAAAAAAAAACTTTCAGTCTTTAATTTTCACCTGTCTGCCTTCCTGTCTTTAGAAAATTAGGCAAATAAGCACTTGAAATATACAATATAATAAAAGCCTAAAATGTGTTCTAGTGAAGGGAAACCCTAGTGACCAAGGTTTACCAATCCACAGCACAGTGTTACCTACATCTTAAGGCATATAAAGAACTAACTGGATGATGTCAAGCACAGCATTTAAAGATTCTTGAGGCAAGTAACAAATGTGCCTAAGCAGATATCTAAGCACTGGCAGAGTGAATATGTTAACCAGATGAGGGACAGAATTATGCTTATACTATTGATACTAATTTGACATTCTTAGCAAAGTCAACTACTGCCTGTCATTTTTCCAGATAGTACTTATTATTCTCAAGGCACTGTCCTGACTAACTTGATTATAAAAAAATGACAGTCCGGATAATTTGCAGAGTTAGAGAAGTGGCAGGTGTTAACGACACAAACATGTTTGATTTTGGTTTAGCTACGTGTATAGACTGAATGTTTGTGTCACCCCTCCTCCCAGGTCATATACTGAAACTTACAACGTGACGGTGCTCGGAGGTGGGGCTTTGGGGAGGTGCTTAGGTCGTGAGGGTGAAGCCCCCATGAATGGGATTAGTGCCCTTATAAAAGAGACCCCCAGAGCCTACCTGCTCCTTCTACCATGTGAGGTTACAGCAAAACGATGGCCTTCTATGAATCAGGAAGCAAACCCTTACCAGAACCTGATCATGCTGGTGCCTGGGACTTCCCAGGCTCCAGAACTGTGAGAAATAAATTTCTGTCGTTTGTAAGCCAACAGTGTTTGATATCTTTGTTATAGCATCTTGAACAGACTGCCACATTACATCTTGTCAAGTGGGAATAAATGAACATGGCCAAGACTGCAGAGTTGGTAGCTCTTTTCTGGAAGGAAAACACCACAAGATAAGCTGAAAACAAACGACATTTTTTTTTCATTAGAGCAGAAATAAATTAATAAAAATATTAAATACATGACTTACTATATTTTGAGGCTTATGTAATATTTAAAGCAGTAAACTGACTACATGTTGGCAATACTTATTTCAGCCCACATCAAATGTGGATTAAAAGAATCCTAACAATAAACACTGAGCTGAAATCCTGAATGTATACAATAGGTGGATTAAACTGATGTATTTTAGAATAGAAAGATCTGACATTTAGCATCAGAACTATAAAAATAAGTGAGGAACTGTAATTTCTTGTAATATAATCTGAGAAGAAAAAAATACATATGCCTGTATGTATATGTGTAACTGAATCACTTTGTTGTACACCTGAAAGTAACATTATAAATCAACTATACTTTAACAAAAACTTTTTTAAAAAAAATGAGTGATCTCTGGATACAGAAAACAAACTATGGTTACCAAAGGGGAAAGGGTAGGGGAGGGATAAATAGGAGTTTAGGATTAACAGATATACAATACTATATATAAAATAGATAAACAACAAGGACCTGCTGTATAGCACAGGGAACTATATTCTATTTCTTGCAATAACATATAATGGAAAAGAACCTGAAAGAAAATGTATACGTATGTATGTGTATGATGGAATCTCTTTGCTGTACTACCTGAAACTGACATTGTAAATCAACTACACTTCAATAAAAAATAAAAGAAAATAAACAAGTCATCTCATCCAGGCTCTTTGTTTACAGAACCCAAGCTGTAGTAAGGTGAGTCCTTGCTTTGTGGTCACACAGCTCTTTATGCCACAGTGAAGACTAGAGCCTGAATTTTCTGCATCAAAGTCTCTGACATTTACTGTACATGAAATGTAAGTCCCCATCTTGTGAAAAAAATAAAACAAAACAAAATAAAACAAACAACCCCCCACCAAAAGCCCCCAAACAGTCTGAGCATGAGCAATGAGGCAGGAGGTGGACTGCCTGCTTCAGAAGGGGCAGTCACGTTCCGTTTGTTCACACCTTCACAGGGCAATGTCCAGAGACTTCAGCATCTCTCTGCTACAGTCAGCTGTTATGTAACAGGGGGTGAGACCTGGATGTACCATACACGGGTCCTTGCCATGAACAGGAATTGAAATCTGCAATTTCAACTGTAGAATGAGATACTTCTTTTTAACCTTTGTATTTCCCTCTCAAGGACACTGTAATATAATCTTGCTAGGGAAAGACATTTTTCTGGTTTTCTTGCAACCCATAGCACAATGATTACTTTCACAAAGAATTCCACTATTTGCAAAATATTTTCAGTTTGTTGATGAGGGAACCATATTTTGACTTACTAGCATTTGCAACCAATATTAAGAGAGCATGTCAATTACAGTGCATAAGAACTATGCATAATATACCCTCAGGTCACACACACACACACACACACACACACACACACACAAAAGAAAAAAAAGAAAAGACAAAGGAAAGGAATAGCAGTTTTCATCCTTACAGGCCCTTTAAATGCTTTAGAGATGTGCAGATACCAACTACTATATATAAAATAGATAAACAACAAGGACCTACTGTACAGCATAGGAAACTATATTCAGTATCTTATAGTAACCTATCATGAAAAAGAATATGAAAAGGAACATATGGATGTACATGTATGACTGTAACATGATGCTGTACACCAGAAATTGCCACAACATTATAAACTGACTATACTTCCAAAACAAAAGTTAAATTGACAAATATAGCTTAAAATTTTTAAGTTTGTCACATCAGGAAAAATGCCCTCTTCTTAGTCTGGAGAAGGCACATTTTCCCCTAAAACTACTGGTCTTTCATTTTCCTAGGAAGACACATTTCTTCCATCCTTCCTCTGTTCCAGCTAAATTCTACCTATACCAAACCCCTGTCTCCGTATTAGGGCAGTGATATCCCCACCCTTTGCAGCATTCCTACCATTCACTTCCCTTCTTCTTCTCCACTTCATTCTCTTAAATTTACTATTCACACCCCAGAACTCTCAAAATCTCTCCTTCCACAAACTGTTTATGAATGTATAAAAGTCTGCCTTCTACACAGTTTTCTCATAGACATGCATGCCTGGCCGTCCTTTATTTCCCAAGTATATATTAACACTTAAATGGTACTGTTATTGAACTGCAGACTCAAAACTGAAAGGAGCTTACAGTCTGGTCTGGGAAGAAAACATAAGCCATTCTAATCCAGCAGGACAGGAAGTGCAAAATGTGCCCAAGTGAGTGACAGGACAAGGGATGGAGTTAGCATCCCTGCTGGGGTGAGTTAAGGAACGTCTCACACAGGCGGAGATGCTTGAGCTATACTTTGAAGGTTAAACAAAACAAAACAACTGCTGGACAGATGAGAAGAGGAAAGGGCATTCAAGACTGTAGGGGCAAAGGTCCCCAGAAAGCCTCTCTATTCAGTAAATAGAACAGCCACACCCCTTATTCTTCAGTATCTGGAACATAGATCTTACTCTTTCTGTCTCAAATACCTGCAACCCCGAGTGTTTCTCACCTATCTTACTTCAACTGTACTTTCAAAGTTCACAATTCAAAACACTGACCTAGTGGGGAGGGTATAGCTCAGTGGTAGAGCACGTGCTTAGCATGCACGAGGTCCTGGGTTCGATCCCCAGTGCCTTCATTAAGATGAATAAGTAAATATATATAAACAAATAAACATAATTACCTCTCCCCCCCCAAAAAAAGAAAAAAATTAAAAAAAAAACCCACTGGCCTTTTCTCAGTGCAAATTCTGTTTGGGTCTCTGGCAGCAAGATCCCCCAATACAGGAGGACATCAGGGAACCCTTTCCCAATGGAAATGTCGGGAAACTGGTGAGACAGTATAGCAAAGAGATGGCCAAGGTTATGTGCTACTGTGGTTCTCTTCTTAGCTCTTTAATCTTTTTTCTGCATCTTTTAGTTCACTCTCCCGTCTGCCCCTTAAAAATGGTTTCTCCCAAGGATTCATCTTTGATGGAGGAGTTTACAGCCTTCTCTGAGGCGCTCCCTAACTCTGCTGACTGACACGGATGTCATCTCTACATGGAAACCTCCCATCGTGGTATCTTCAATCTCAGTAACTTTCCTGAATTTCTATTTGATTTCTGTTCATTTGCACCTAAAGAATCCTACCAGCACCTTGGAGTTCATAACACCTTGGAGGTCTGATGGATTTACAACGTTTCAACTTGTCTAGGCTAGTTTCCAGTTATGCAATCAAACAGAAATCTAGGTGCTGCTGTGAAGGTACTTTGTAGGTGTGATTAGAGTCCATAGTCAGTTCAATTTCAATTGGGGGGACTTTCAATGAGGAGGGGCTATTTAAGATAATCTGGATGACTGAAAGGCTTTGAGAGCAGAAGTGAGGCTTGCCTGGTGGGGGTATTCCACCCAGTGCCCTGAGGCTCCGGGCTGCCCCATGGATTTCAGATGTGCCTGCCAGCCCCCACAATCATATAAGACTATTCTTTGTAACAAATCTCTTCATATCTATCTCCTACAGAGTCTGCTTCTGTGGTTGAATCCTGACTGGGAGAGGTTGACAGCCCCAAGTGGTCCTCTCTGTCAATTTCCCATTTCTGTTAGGGTTTCTACCATTTTTCCACGATCAAACATGGTTGTCTCTGCTATTGTCTCTGTATGCCTCATCTTCTCTACCTATTCCTTCCTTCTTGTTTCAATTAATCTCCTATTACTGAGACTCTTGTCATTTCACTTGGGTTTATACAACCACAGCAGATTAATTAGCATAAAGATGTTGGTCCAGTTTTACTGGCCAGTGCTCCCATCTCTCACCCCCATCAACTCTGTCTTGTTTACCTCTCTCCACTCCCTGAGAACAACAGCCAAACTGGAGCCTGTTCTTGACTTATGAGTTGACACTTTCTGCCTCCAAGCTTTTCCTTATACCATCCTGAGACATCCTTTCCTGTCTTCCCCTACTAACCCTCCAAGACCAGCTCAAGCATCTCTACTAACAGCCTAGTCTGATCAGCCTCACCAGCAGTGACGCTGCTCCTAACTCCTGTATTGATGGTTTCCCTATAAGACAATTCGTAATTGACTATGTCTATGCTCTACAAAAACACTTAGATTAATATGACAGACTTTTAATAAAATCTTTCATGTAATTTTTCATCCACATAGATATGCTTTATTATTATTATTATTATTATTATTATTATTATTATTATTATTTTGTATAGATGTTCTTTTATATCTCTCCCTTCTCTCACAAAGTGTTAATTGAATGAGTTGCTGATCAGCTCTTAGTAACTAAACTTTGGAGCATTAACTGTGTATACACCTTCGTAGAAGTCTGAAGTGGTTCTTAATAATTGGCCAATCAGGTAAGAAAAAACCTTCCAGGCCCCACTGATTCTATACTTGTTGGTCTTAGACCAAGTTTAAAGTATAAAGAAAAAATATACTGTTTTATTTTACTTAAGTAGAAAAATGATTTCTTGCTGCCCATTAATAATAAGCCTAGATAACAAGCAAAAGAACATTTCACTCAGTTGGTTAAACTTGAGGATGGCATAAAACCAAACAGTGTTAAGATTCCTTTTGAGACAAGCAACTTAAACTAAACTGGGAATGAGGGAGGAAAAGATATAAATCACGAATGTATTACAGCCGTCCTAAGTATATTTATGCCTTCTTTCCGTGGACGAGCCCTGCTTCTGAAGTTAAATGTTAAGTGTTAAACAAAACTACAATTAGGAATTAGTTCCATACAAGTGTTACTCAGAATATAAAATAAACATATAAAGAAAACACAAGCATTATGTGGAAGACTTTTCTTTGCTAATGAATAAAGCCTTTCTTTCATACTCAAGTGTCCTCCATCAGATTTTGATTTAGAGGTTTTTTGTTTTTGTTTTGTTTTGTTTTTGTAAGAAAGAAGCAAGAAAGGAAGTTACTGATAAGTGTTGATTATGTGATTAGCCTTTGGAGAACAGCACTGTGTTTGAATATAGGTAATAAAGAAGACTCTCCTTTTCCAGAAGGTTCTCAGAATGGCTTCAACTCAAGCTCTAGGGATGACAATACCACACTTCCAATTTCAGCCAGACCTTTTGTGACATCAGCACACAAGCGAATAAGAAAAGGAATTAGGAAAAAAAAGTTACTAGATTATACTTCTCCCCATGAATTATCTGAAAGCACAAAAGAAGATCTATTTTTGAAATTTCCTTAAATTCTTAACCTGTATGTTTTCTTCTAATCTAAAGATAGTTCAAACATACCTATTATTTGAGAATTTTCATTGCTTTCTCTGAAATACTGCTGGGAAATATCTTCATAAAGAGGGAGAAAAAAGGTACGAATTATCTTAAAAAACACAGTTGATATGACTCCTCACACACAAAAAGTTACATCTCTCTAGTCCTTGCCTGAATATGATAAAATGAAAGGCAAAATTTTTAGAGCTTTATATAATATAGAACTTCAAAATGCAATGAAAATATACTTCTAAGTTTCCAAAATAAGTGTCCATATAAAGTATTTGTATTTAACTGTGTGGAAAAAGGATATACAACACAGCTGATGCAATTTTAAACATAAATGAAATGGCTTTAAAGAAAAATATACTTAGTCATAATATTAAGATGTATGTTTTAGTACTAATGAGTTGAAGCACTGCTCAATTTCAAATCCAGCTTTGAAATCCTGTTAAGTCTACATTTAAAGTTAATCATATTTAGACATTCTAATTTTATAAATATACCTAGAGTAGCAATATCCTTCTATAAGTACTTATCCACCACATCATTTTTACACTTTTTTCTTTTTCATTCAATTATCAGCAATTTCAAGTAGAATGCTCCCTTTGTCTGAAAACTGTTAACACAATTTTGAAAGCTTCATACAAACACAGAGATTTGGCTTTTGGCTTTAGTTTCATGAGACGTTCTACATTCACTAACAGATTGCTGTTAGGACTTAGTAAATTCATACATGGAACATAGACTTACCTTGTTTCTCTTGAAAAGATTAGGAATCAGCATGAAGTTGTTCTCAGAGGAAAACTGGAAACCAAAGAAGCTTTGACCTGGTTTAAATAACTTGAGCTGCCTTGGGGGAGGAATATCGGAGCTCTCAGCCAAATCTCCACTCTCTCTCTCTCTTCCCCCTCCCCCTCTCACCCTCCTCCCTTTCCTTCTCACAGACCCACAGTCTGATTAAAGTGCTTCTGTCAAGAGTGTTTCTCCTCTAGCCCACTGTACTATAAGACCATGAAGTGACAAATCAGCTCAGTAAGTTTGTTACGCATCATCTCAGAAATCTGAAAACTGCTCAGTAGCCACAATTTGAAAACTGCTACGTAGTCACAAAATTTTAAACAAACTATATAATGAAGACCTGCTGAAGCCAAGTGAGATGAAAATATGTTGCCCTCCTTTATGAAATACCATGTGGCTTCTCTAGTTACGTAAGAAACATTAGCGAAGGAAAGCTCGGGGAGAAGATGTGATTTCTAAGGCAAACCTGTTTAAAGGGCTTTCACAGGGGCAACGGGAGGGTCCCACATTGGTTTCTTGCTCTGTTCCCACCTGGCACTTGTAATAACCTGTGATACAGTTAAGTTGTCAGGACTATTCCCTTCAATTACTGTATATAAAATAGATAAACAGCAAGGTCCTACTGTGTAGCACAGGGAACTACAGCCAATCTCTTGTAATAAGCTATTATGGAAAAGAATCTGAAAAGAAAATAGATAGATGCATGTTTATGTACAGCTGAATCACTTTGCTGTACACCTGAAACTAACATGGTAAGTCAATTACACGTCAACGACAAATTAAAAAAGAAAGCCATCCCCTTGAAGACGCACTGGTCAGTCACTCACAGGTTCCTGTTCCTGGCTGAGCGCCCTTCCTCAGTCCACCCACCTGCCAGGAGACCAGAGCAGGGCCAGGAGACAGACGGGAAAGCACAGGAGAAGAAAAGGGCCCAACTTCTGCTAAGCGTCTCACACCTACCGAGCCTGGTGCTCAGTGCCTCACACGCGTTTCCATGAGCGCTCCTCATGGTTTGCTGGTGTTGCTGGTGCTGCTGTCCATCACAAGTGCGAGGACCTGGGGCTCGAGAGAGCAGCAGCTGCGGTCAGTAAGTGGGGAAGCCACCACCACCAGCAGCAAAACCAAGCCCCCCAGACAAAAGCACATTCCGACCAGGGCCCACGTCCTTTATTCTTTGTTGTTTTTCCTCCGTGTCCTTTAAACCTAGGTGGCTCGTTTCATGAGTAAGGGAAAGTCTCAGCAACAGAACCACCTTGCCACAGCCATGGGTTTTGTTTTGTTTTGTTTGGGATAAGAAACAACTTTTATTGGAAAAATACAATTTTTTTTTAGCAAAACCAATTCAGAGTTGGGGGTAAACTGTCAAAAACAACCAAACAAATATTTTTAAAAAGCTGTTATTACAGTCACCCCATTATATTACTCCTATAAGATCTTAACACCATTTAGTAGGCACTGAATTTATTATATTGGGTTATCAGATTGTGTAGCTGCTTGTTTTTTTCTTTCCTTTCTTTGTTTTTTTTTCCTCGACTGTGTTTTTTCTTATGGTTTCCCCTCATTTCCATAATAGCACTGAGGAATTTGAGTCAGAGTGACCTGATTTTTCCTCTTCTTCCCTCCAGTGCTGTGACAAGAGCATGAATAGGTTAAAAAATCATACTTGCTGGTTAACTCAGGACAATCCTGGCTTCTGCCTGTTGCTGGAGCATATTATTAATTTTTTTATTGATGAATAGTTGATTTACAATGTTATGTTACTTTCTGGTGTACAGCATAGTGATTCAGTCATATATATATTCCTTTTCATATTCTTTTTCATTATAGGTTACTACAAGATATTGAATACAGTTCTCTGTGCTATCTAGTAGAAACTGGCTGTTTACCGATTTTATATATAGTAGTTAGTATCTGCAAATCTCCACCTCCCAATTTATCCCTCCATCCCCTCCCTCCTGGTAACCATAAGTTTGTTTTCTATGCCTGAGAGCCTGTATCTGTTGGGTAAAGTAGTTCATTTGTGTCATTTTTTTCAGATTCCACATATAAGTGATACCATATGGTATTTTTCTTTTTCTTTCTGGCTTACTTCACTCAGTGTGATAATCTCTAGGTCCATCCATGTTGCTGCAAATGGCATTGTTTCATTCCTTTTTATGGCTAAGTATATTACATTGTGTATATATATATACACATACATATATGTTGTATATATATTACATGTATATATATATATGTATACCATAACTTCTTTATCTAGTCATCTGTCGTTGGACATTTAGCTTGCTTCCATGTCTTGGCTATTGTAAACAGTGCTGCTATGAACACTGAGGTGCATGTATCTTTTTGAATTGGAATTTCCTCCAGATATATGTTGTAGCATGTTAGTAACTTTGTTCCCCTTTTTACTTTCAAAGACATTCCAGTTTGGGTGATAAATCACATAGTCCACATACCTCTATAAGGAGTAGAGCAATACAAGTTGAATTAGACTAAACCTGCCTCAAAACAGTTCCAAGTGACATTTCGGAATTTCGTTCAGACTGTTGTTAAAATTACAAGGGCTGGAAATGACAAGGAATGAAAGTCCATATTACTCACAAGTTCTGCCTGGTGGTACCGTGGTAAACAACACATCTGCCTGTCAGAACCTGGAGTATTTCTCTGGGTCTCTTGCATGAGGCAATGCTTGTGTGTTATGGGGGCCAGAGTAGTTGAAAAGGGAAACGATGATAAGATACATTCAAATATAAAATGGCAGGTGGTCAGCCTTTCATTACCAGCATGCAAGCTCCAAAGTGGCTATTTTCATTCCTTTGGCTGTCCTTCAGAGGGCTGGGGGTGGTAGCCCATTTATGACACCAGAAATCCTGCTATGAGAACTTTCTCCCTCGAGTAAAATGCAGTTGCTCTCAAAGGAATAAAATGAAGTCATTCAACTTTTACCAATGCAATATAGCAGTTAGAGATCTCTTTAATAGGACAGTTCCATGGGGTGGCTAAAATTAGGAGTGTATAGAAAATGAACTCAAGGGCCTTGGGCACTAATCTTATTGAAAACCCACTGAGCATTATGCAGAAGCATGTGAGGGGGCACTGACAGAGGAGGGAGCCTTCTCTGTGTGGAGCAGCGCCCCAGTGCGGCGGGGATAGAAGGCACAGAGAGAGGAAGGCAAAGGGGGTGCCTCCACAAGTAAATAATGCATATTCAGGCAAATTTGGAAGAGTGGATGTCACCTCACAGAGCCTGTGGCTTGGTGCAGTCACCACCTTTACCTTTGCTGGTGCCTTGGGAACCCCCACTGGCTGTGCACCTCTGTGGAGCCCAGTGCCTACAACCCCAGGGAGACCCTAGGGAGAAGCTACAGGAGTAAACACTGTTGGTACCCTGCCCGTGTCCCCTTGTCACTCACTGTCCCATGTGCAGGGATGGGTTCTTACTGCAGGCATCTGTGACTCTGGCTGCATTCAGCTGGGCCCACATGGAAAAGAGGCTTAAAGTTCCAGGAAGCTAATGACCTGGAACCCATCCTCAGTCGAGGACACATGGGACTGGCTGGAAAAAGGCCAGTTTCCTCCCCCTCAGGGGAGATCCCTCTAAATCTTCTTCCATAGAACCGAAGGGGGTTGAGCACCCATTGCCTAGGGACTAATCTACTACACAACCTTCTACTGACTCCCTTTTCCTGTCTCACTCCCCTGGGGTCACCTCTCAATAATCTACTTGCATTCAAACCTTGGTCTCAGGGTCTGCCTTGAGGGGAGCCCCCAACCCACACAGCTGCCAAAGAGAAGCTTACTTCATTTTCCAAGGCTGGAGGGCTATGTGGTTTAGCCCATATTTGGCAAATGTGGAAAATTTTTTTCCTTAGTTGATTGATTTGTATTTTATAAAAATTAGAACCACGGAAGTTTTACTTGACATGAGCTCTGAAAGATGAGCTTTCCACTGACGGCCTGTGGCAAATGCACAGACAGCAGGGCGCCCCGTAGACAGTCATGTCTCTACAGCGTGGAATTTCTGACGTGGCTATCCATCTTGACTATTTCGAAAGGTATTGCTATACCTCCATCAACAGAGAAATATGTCCCAGCGGCATGTTCCCTTGTCATAATGTAGCAAACAGAAGTGGAAACTGTACTGGATAGGAAACTAGACTGTGACAAAGTCAAAGCTATGCAAAACCATACAGGGAACATAAACGAGGCCACTGGCCATCTTCGGGCAGAAAAACTGGGGCCCTGGAATTGAGTTACATTAATAGAAGTAGGGTGGGGGCTTGGTCTATGTCCAGGCTTGGAGGGAAGAAGTCTGGAGGACTGGACTAAAGACAAGGTGTGTCTCTGGAAGCCGGTGAAGGAGACACCTCTACGACCAGCGAGTCTCAGAGTGTTAAGTCCACGAGAACAGGAGGCTGTAGAAGGAGACAAGTCCTAAATCAGATGCCCTTACAGTCAGCTAAAGAAGGCCTGGCACAGTTTGAGAAGGAACTTTCCACTTCCCCAATTATCCCCTTACCAGTTCGTTGATGCCTGAAATGCCTGAATGTAAGGAAACTGTGTTCATTATACAATTAGAAAGAAAGTGCAAACACCTGGTCAAAGAAACTGAGTGAAAATGCACCTCTCAGCATAAAAGCAACCCATTATAAGCTTTCTACTTGTTTTGCATGTCTTAAATAGAGCTTAATGAGTAACTTTTTTTTAAAAAAAGGCGTCATTGTCAGTGGAAAGGCATATCTACAGAATCTTTTCACAGAGGAGAAGACAGTTAATAACAGCCTTTATTTCAACTCCAAATGCATCTTTTCATCCTAACTCAATTTCTTGCATCTACTCTTGCCTTTATTCCCCAATTCCAGCCCCAAACAAACAGGAAAAGCTTTACACCTGCTAATCAGGTCATCCCACATCTTTGTTCAAAACCTTTCAAAGACATCCTGTCGCGTTGAAGATGAAACCTCATCTTAAGTGGGGTCATGAGGTCCCCCCAGACTGGCCCTAACTTGCTCCCAAGAATGCGCTCACACCACTGCCTTTCTTTCTCCCTGTACCATAGGATCCTGACCATTTACCTCCTCAAAATCAGTATCAGCTTTCCCATCACACTTCTTTATCCACAGTATTTCTTTTGCCTGAAATCTCTTTTCCCTGCGCTACTCCCCTCGGCCTGGGACACTCTGTCCAGTTCTGCAGGTCCTGGAGGAAACCTCACTGCCACCATTCCAGGTGGGCCCCCCCGAAGGGCTCTCACAGAGCCTCCCACCTCTTCATCACATCTCATGTGCCTGAGATGACCTTCCTGGGTCTGTCTGTTAACACTGGAAGATGCAGGAAACATCTATCCTGCTTCTGATGTATCTTCTGAGCCCAGCACAGTGCCTGGGGTATTAGACGATGTTGAACGAAGGAGTAAACAAACCAATGATCCAAGGTCTTCTGGCCCCAAATTCCATGTTCTTTGTGTCACATCTCTCAGAACACAAGGAACTAGACAATTGAACTGATGGGAAGAAGTGATACAAACAAAAATGAATAAAGAGTTGGTGAGAAACCAAACTTTGAAGACATACTTTTGGCAAGGGTTCTGTGTATTTATTTTTAAGTTATCCTCCAAAAATGGAAGTTCTGGATGAGGCATTTTTATCATGGAGCTGTTCTGTTTGATATATGGAGAAATATATATATATATATATATATATATAAAACAACTGAAGATCAAATTAATGTGGGTTAAGTTTGGCACATATTCATGCAGTTGTTTTTTCTTTAAGTCAGTATTTTGTGTCATTTTTTTCCTCATTATACATAAGTAGGTGCCTTAGTGTCTAATTTTTGTATTTGTAATTTTGTTTGCTCATTTTCTTAAAAAGGGCTTTCATAAACTTCAGACCCTACAAAAACTAAATCTGCCTGTGGTAAGTAGAATAATGCACCTCTCCTCGATGCCCCCCACCCCCCAAAACGATGTTCATGTCTTAATCTCTAGAACACATGCTACGTTATGTGTGGAGGGGGAATTATGGTTGCAGATAGAACTCAGTTTGCTAATCAACTTAAATAAATAGATTATCCTGGATTGGATGGGTGGAGGGCAGTATAATCGTAAGGGTCCTTGTAAGAGGAAGAGAGAGGCAGAAGAGGCTTGGATGATGGAAGATGCCTGGGAGCTGCGGGGGTGGATTCTACTCCAGAGGCTCTGGAAGGAACACAGCCCTGCCAACACCTGGACCCATTTTGAACTTCTGACCCCCAGAACTGCGAGATAATACAGTTCTATTGTTTCAAGCCACTAAATTTGTGGTAATTTGTTACAACAGCAATAAGAAACTAACACACTGCCCCTACCAGGAGATTGCTCAGGAAGTTACTACTCTGCAAAGAGACCTCCCTAAAATTTTCTTTCATTTATAAGATGATCATATGATCCAAATCCTGAGAATAATTCTAGAAGGTTTCCAAATAATTTTGAAAAAAACTAGCACTTATAAGGAGGATTTCTTAGTCCAGGAAACATAATCCACTATAAATGTTATTTTTTTTGAAGTAGAGTCAGTTATAATGTGTCAATTTCTGGTGTACAGCACAATGTTCCAGCCATGCATATACATATATATATATTCATTTTCATATTTCTTTTTCATTAAAGATTATTACAAGATATTGACTATAGCTCCCTGTGCTGTACAGAAGAAATTTGATTTTTTATCTATTTTTATATATAGTGGCCAACATTTGCAGATTTGCAAATATAAATGCTATTATGTTCACACATATAGAAAATAGTCATTTGTAATTAGAACTTATTTAGTCAAATATCTGTTAAGTACGTAAGGAGAACTACACACAAAAACAAAACACTGACTTTTCTCCTGCCTTCAGATACACACACACACACGCGCACACACATGCAAACACATTTTCCCCTTAAGACTCTACACAAGCCTACATTTAAATCCTAAGACTGATAGAATTTTTGGTAAGTTGTTTGCTAAGTTTCCTTATATGTAAAATGGAAATAGTTTAGTTTTCTGAAAGAAATAAAAATGATAAATGTAAAGTATCTAGGGCAGGATCTGACACCTCAAAGGCTAGTAACTATTACATTAACAATAACTTGGTACTTACAGATTTATACATTGAATAACACTGTACTGCAGACCCTCTGTGTTTTCTCATGAGTAAGGATTTCAACTAATACTTCCATGTATGCTTGAAAGCAGTTGTGAGAAGGAAGACTGTTTACTTTATAAGTAAGGTAAGGGAACAGAGGCTTGGTCAGAAGCTAGGTGATAAAATATAACATAAACTAGCCTGACACAAAAGGGAACATCAAATTAGCACTAATGTGGTTATTGAAATGCTGTTTATAACCCATTATTTGACACAAATTAAAATATTGGTAAAGCTAGATGATACTTGTTGCTTTTAAGGTATGGCTTTTAAGGTATTTTTTTTCTTGACCACGTAAATCTTTAATGAGGTACAATTATGTTAACAGTGGTGGTCACAACTTGCATAGGTATTTAATAAGTGAATGATTTTAAACCTTAGCCATTTAATACTCAAGCTGAATTTCTGGCATGACTGATCTGTCTGTTGGGTGATAAATTCTCATTGCACTTCATGATCAGCTGTCCCAGATGACTGGTTCTCTAAAATTTAAGGAAAATTTGCCTTTTCAAGCTTATACTTAGATGCTCACCAGCGGAGGACAGCATTCTACAGGAGATTATCTTTCATTAAGATTTCAACCTGCAAGCAAACTCACTCAAGAAGGAAGAAAGAAACGATCGTCCAGTGGTTAACATTGAGCTAAGATCTTACACAGCTCATCTACAGACATTAGTGGATTCTCCTCTTTCTGAATACAAGTAAGTAGGAGCTTAAAGAGATCTAATAAGATTGGAAGAGTAAAGAGTATTTCAAACTATATTTTTTAATAAAATGCAAGTTTAAGTTTTAATTTTAAAAAGTCAGGGCCCTGTGTTTGAATATCTAATCTTAGGATTCATGTAATCCTAGCAAGAGTAAGTAATCTAGGCTTTAGTTATTTATCAAAACGAGATGCTGAACATTCTGCCCAGTTGCCAGTTTTGAATAATTGGGGAAAGGAGGGCTGAAGTGCAGAAAAGCAGCTCAGTGGGTAAGTAGGGACCGCTGATCCTCTGTTGAGGGGTCCGGGAGGGCTATGACATCTGGATTGAAGAGTCCACAAAACCCTGATGTGTAGACTGCTCTGTTTCAGCCCTGTCCCTCCAATTAAGGCAAATGTACCTACCAGATAAATTTCATACAACTTCTGTTAAAAATCCATGAAAACTACTGCACATTAAAAGTATCTTACGTAAAGGATGACACAGAAGAATACATGATGTTTCCAGAGAGTTGGGTAAAACAAATATTTTACATGTTGGGTCATTTTCGTTCTTTTCTGGGGGAGGAAGGTAATTAGGTTTATTTATTTATTCATCTATTTTTTAATGGAGGTACTGGGGATTGAACCCAGAACCTCATGCATGCCAAGCAAACACTCTACCGCTGATCTATATCCTCCCCCCAATTTTCATTATTTTTAACAGCAATTTTCAGATACGTAGGTGTGGGGAAAGGGTTACTTTAAAAACCCAGTAACGTCTATTTGAAACCTAACCTTGGGAAGTATTTTGCCTTTAGAATTTACATCTTATGAGAGTTATTTATTTCCCATGACCCTTGAAGAAAAATCCTTGTCAACTAGACAGGTTACCTGTGTTATTTTACCCATTAATTAAAAGAAATGCATCTTAAAATGTAGAAACTAATGCATTTCCTTGTCCTTGAAAGGTCTGGGTGACTCTGTGGGTGTTAATGAAATTTAATGAAATTTACTTTTTATGTTAGTACCTTCAGGTACTGAGTTTCAACACTCAGTCTTAGCGAGGGCCAGTGATAATAGGCTTAAATGGCTCTGTGATATCTGAGAAGGTCCTTATTTGGGGAAAATAAATGTGGATTGCCTCCTAATGATGTAACTTAAAGTGGAGACGAAGCTCAGAGGACACAGTGAGTGGGTGGTGGGAATGACCCTTACTTGGGTGGTTTCTTAAATGCCTTAAGTGACATATTGGTTTACAATGTCTCAGTTGACCTGTTTTTAATGACTGGGGCTCAGTTACATGGTGGGAGGGGCAGTTGGGGTGTTATGTGGAGACCTCTCTACGGATGTAGAAGGATATGGGTAGTTGGTGGCAGCCTGAGGTACCAGAAGGTCACAGAGTCCCTAAACCTCCATACCTGACTTCTCCCCACTTCTCTCCTGCCACAGGTCCAAGGCTGTTTCTCTTCTTCTCTGCCCAGATGGCCCTCCCTCCTGCCTTCTCAGGGACCAAGCTCTATTAATTACATTCTTTTTACCTTAAAATTTTCTTTCATTAGGACATAAGTAGTTCAAAGCCTATACTCTTTCCTGACAAACTTAACAGGCCCCTCCTCTATGTTCTTATCTCAGGAAATTACATTGAAACAATATTTGCTTCATCCATCCTCCTATACTCTCTAGTGAAGTTTAAGATTTTGCAAACAAGAATTTCTCCCGCATTTATCAAAGCAGCACTTTGCTAATCAAAAATCCAGGAATCTCAGCAGCCACTTCTAAGTATTTCTTCCAGTTCTCATACAAATGTACTGTGTTACTTTGCATTAGAAGAACACTCACTCAGACATATTAAACAAACTGATGGTTACCAAAGTGGAAAAGGGGGGTGAGGGATAAATTAGGAGTTTGGGATTAGTATATATAAACTACTGTATGTAAAAGAGATAAACAACAAGGTCCTTCTGTATAGCACAGGGAACTATATGCAATATCCTGTAATAATCTATAATGGAAAAGCATATGAAAAAGAATATATCTGTGTGTTTACAACTGAATCACTATGGTGTACACCTGAAACTAACCCAACATTGCAAATCAACTATACTTTGATTTAAAAAAAAGACAGAAAAACACTCACTGAAATGTTTCATGGATGGTGATCCTCACCCCAGAATTGTAAAGCTCTCTGCATCACTTTGGTCACCCCACCTTGCCTAGTAGGCATGGTCTTTAACTATATTTTACGGAATTATATTTTATGAAGCCTCTCCATCTTGCTATCAGTGTTCACGCTATTTGTTTTCCCCTGTACTTCACTCACTTCCATGAAGGGCAAAAGAGAAGCACATGTTCTCGTAACTGTAAAAATCTAGCTCTTGTTCTGATCCCTGACTCCTGAGCATCCAAGGTGATGACACCACAGCAGATAAACTTTCTCACAAGCAGCAGCTGCGTTTCAGGGAATCGATGTATGATGTGTGAAAAGTAGGGCCACCCAAAAGTGAACCATGAAGGAATAAAAACCACTCATGGTTTGTTTCCTTCTTCTCTCAATCTCTGTAAATAATCAGACTCAATATATTTTTGTAATTGGAAAAAATCAGCAATGCCTTTTATGTGATGATTGTTAATGACCTATTTCAGAAAAGTGGGATTATGACTGAGATGGTTGTTAGCATACGGAGTTAATACTGAGTTTTGAATATTACATACATGTCAAATCCAAGTAAAGGAGGTTTGGATTAAAGTCTTTGAGACTTCCTGAGAACAGGAAAGCTAAAGAAAAGTCTTTTCTCTGGAGGGTCCATGGAAAAGAATCTTTACTCTTTAGGCTCAACTAAACTCAGTGTGAATTACTGAATTGGCTCAGACAGTTGGAGTTTTGTGCTAGATGAGATGTCCAGTTGGTCATCTGTGCTGTCTAATTAGCTGTGCTGTACTCTGCAGTCATGGACTGTGCTGAAAATCTCTGCTGTTTTATCCCCAGGTATGGACGTCTGGCATTAAAATTCTGACTTAGGATCCTGGGGGGATTTAAGCAGTATTTTAGAGGATATTTGAAGATAAAGAATAAGCATGGAATTTAGAGAAGAATGGTCTTCTACATTTACTGAAAGATTTAGGGAAGAATTTTGGGGGGTGGGGGAGGTAATTAGGTTTATTTATTCTTTTATTTTAATGGAGGTACTGGGGATTGAACCCAAGACCTCGTGCATGCTAGGCAAGTACTCTACCACTCAGCTATACACTCCCCCTTAGATTTGGGGAAATTTTGTAGTAAAATAGACATAAGTGTGTGTAGTAAATGGAAGATTAAAAGTCTCAAGAATTTTTAAGGTAAAACTCAAGACTTCAAATAATCTTTCTTCAGTGGCTGTTCCAGGCTCCACCCTCAAGTCTTTCTGAAAATGTGTACAACTTCCCTTTGCCATTAGAGGGGTTTTGGTGGAAGAGTTAGAGAAACACAGGTCATTTACCTCCCTCAGCAGCACATTTCCAAATTCCAGAAAGCAGAGGGCAAAATCTTCCTGGAGCTGAGTGATTTGGGGTTAAAGTAGTTCTTAGTTTGTGCATTCCACAGATAGGCAAGAATTATGTTCTGAAGACAGCATTAAGGTCTGGAATTGGCATAAAATGGACATACCTCAGATATCAATTTGTCATCTCAGTAGGTAGAGAACATCAACCCATCGCTGGGGCATCACAGGATGGCTTAATACATTGGGCTAGGATACCTTCCAGATCATGTGGAAGGATTATGTTAATAGTGATATCCAGTCTCCTTTATGTGCATTGAGACTGTCTAAACCAAAGAACCATCTAGTACATATCAACCTAATCTTCTGGGAATCAAGCAGGAGTATTATGTGCATGGTAAGAATGTCAAAAGTGTGTTTAGAAATGAACTTATTGACAAAACAGAAACAGACTCACAGATATAGAAAACAAACTTATAGTTACCACCAGGGAAAGGGGGTGGGAAGGGATAAATTGGGAGTTCAGGATTTGCAGATACTAACTACTAAATATAAAACAGATAAACAACAAGTTTCCACTGTGTAGCACAGGGAACTACATTCAATACTTTGTAATGAAACCTATAATGAAAAAGAATATGAAAAGGAATATATGTATATATATGTATGACAGAAACACGATGCTGTACACCAGAAATTGACACAACATTGTAAACTGACTATATTTCAATAAAAAAATTTTGAAATATTAAAAAAAATGGTACATGGTTTAAGTGCTAGAATTGGGCCCGTTGGGCTCATAGTAAGTATCCAATAAACTCAGCCTTTCTTAATATCTATCATCAGGCAACCAGGCTTATCCTTGTGAACATATGAACCAGTTAAGTAACCAGAACAAACAAATACAGCTTTCTTTTGAGAATATAGAGGCGTTCCTCAAGATATGACTTGCTGATAGCACTGCCCCATCTTCTCCCCAACACAACTGTCTTGTTCTTGACTCAGCACCATCTGGGGACCCTGAGGATGGCTACCTGATCCCTGCTGGTCACACTGTTTCCTGACAGCAGCATTTGTCTCGTCTCCTGGTTCCTGACTACATACGACTCAGAAAACAGACACCACGGGCAGCCTCTCACACAGAGGTACACGACAGTCTGTTAACTCTCTCCTTCTTTCCTTCTCTCTTCTCCTTGCCAAATCCTTCCCAGCCATCCCGAGGAAATCTTTTCTTCTTCACATAACCCCCTTCAGTGCTCAAAACGGTACAGAGAAAAACCAGTGCCAATCTGAATATGACCTACTATGTTGAGAGAAGATCATATACTTGGAGATACAATCCCCTCTTCAACTACTCCCTTCCCCACTGACAACTCTCGTAGAATTGACTAAGCCCACAGATGCCCGACCAACTCAGCTTCTTTCGATGAACAAGAAATATGACTCTACTGTGTTGCGCCTTCACACGTCTTAAGATCGCATCAGCTGACTGAACCCATCAGGCTGTTGGGGGGATGATAAATATCGTGGTTCTGGAACCAGAAGGCTGGCTGGCAGCGTCACCTCCTGGGCCAGTTCTGATGACAAGCCCCACTTGGAGCACAGACCCCTGCCCCACTGCTGGGTTCAAAGCCCAGCTCTGCCCTCACTAGCGCAAACTTAGGCAACTTACTTAACCTAAGTTTCACTTTACTGATGTGTAAAAAAGGACAAATAATCAAGTAAGAGATATCACCAAAGAAGGAAAAATGGCTGTGTGCTTTAGCTTAGTCTTAGTGTGTAAGATTATATGGAGAGAACTTTTATCATTTTCTCCCTAGAAGGGAAAATGAAATCTGAATTAAATATTTTTCTAGTTATACAAACTTCTATAGAAAAGACAAAATGCTCACCATTGACAGAGTATTCCAGATCTTTATAGATAATTAAACACTTAACTAACCACTCTAAAATACCTAGACTATGTAGTATAGTGGTTAAGGATGACCTTGGTCCGTTCAGGATGCTGTAACAAAAATACTGTAAACTCAGTGTCTTATAAACAACAAACATTTATTTCTCACAGTTCTGGAGGCTGGAAAGTCCAAGATCACGGTGTTGGCAGATTTGGTCTCTGAGAGAGGCCTACTTCCTTGAAGATGGCTGTCTTCTCATGTGGGGAAAGGGGCAGTTAGCTCTCTGGGGTCTCTTTGATAAGGACACTTGTCTCATTCCTGAAGGCTCCACCCTCACGAGCTAAGCATCTCCCCAAAGCTTCACCTCTTAACCACCACATTGGACAGCAGGCTTCAATTTATATATTTTGGGGAGACGTGAACATTCGTAAATATCCATTTCAAGAACTGAGGCTCTGGGCACAGATAAAAAGATTCAAAGTCTCTCTGCCACACACTAGCTGTGTGACTTTGGGCAAATGGCTTTTCTATCAGCCTTTGTTTGTCCCTGAAGATCCAGAGATCATCCCTGCACTATGGCGCAGGCTCTCAGCAACCTCACAGGATTGCTGAGAGTCAAATGTCATGTTGCAATCAAGTGCTTTGCACATGACCAGTCACAGAATATGATCTAAACAAGTGTTAGCCATTTGTACTGCCTATTTTTTAAAAAAATTATTATTTTTTTAATTGAAGTATGGTCAGCTTACAATGTTGATTTCAGGTGTACAGCATAGTGATTCAGTTAATACGTATATATTCTTTTTCATATTCTTTTTCATTAGAAGCTATTATAAGGTATGGGGGGAAGGAGTACAGCTCAGTGGTAGAGTGCCTGCTTAGCATGCACGAGGTCCTGGGTTCAATTCCCAGTACCTCCATTTAAAATAAACAAACAAATAAACCAAATTACTTCCCCCTCAAAAAAACAACCAAACAAAATACAAGGTATTGAATAGCGTTCCCTGCGCTATCCAATAGGACCCTGCTGTCTATTTTATGCATAGTAGTTTGTATTAGCAATTGATGGCTCTTTGGTAAACATCTGTGGAGTGAACATAATCCTTGCCATCATAGAGCATCACCGCCAGGGTTAAGGAGGAATAAAAATCTAGCCACTTAAGTTCTCAGGAGCAATTCCTGGTTTCCAGCACTACTCACCTAAAGGTTTAATGATGGGGGTAAAAAGGTAAAGCTTAAAACAAAAAACCTGGCTTCTTTTTACCTTGGAGAAGTTAAGTGAGACATAACCAAGAATGAACGAGCAGAGTGTGCTACTAAAACCAGATTCTTTTAAAAATGAAAATTTTGGGTGATATGAATGTAAAATTCAAAAGATTTATGCTCCCTGCAATTGTACTTAATTCTCACAATTCTTTTCTGGATGGAAAGAAAGGAAGAATATTAAGATCATATTACATTTTATGGAAATTCTGAGGAATTAAGAGGGTACATTTATAGTACATTCAACTTCAAAACTCACTTCCTTCAGGAATCCTCCTTCAGTTAATGCCTTCCTAATTTCTCCTAATGTGATCAGGCTCTGATTTGAGGGGCTTTCAGTAATTCTGCGCTCACGACATAATAAACTGTGAACTGTTGAGTTTTATGAAAAGAGAAGACACTCCTTTGCTTGTTGATCCGCTGCTTAGTAAGGCAACTCAAGGGCAAGGAAAACGCTTTCCACTTCTTGAGTCCCATGAACAATAGTCAGCACAGTCCTAAAGGGCATTAGGTTTTTCTCAAATGCTTAGCTAGAGGGTATGCACTGAGCGACAACTATACAAATATAAAAGCAGGAGAAAAGAATAGACAACCGGCATTACTTTGAATAGAGTTACGAAGCCACTTACGGAGTGAAAAGATGGGCACCACATTGTCAGGTCGTGCTATCTGGGCCAGGAATCTAGGACGCGCAGAGTTATGAATTGAGAAGCACAAGCAGAGGTCTTGGGGAGGTGCGGGTCTGCCCTCGGCCCCAGGGGCCAACAGACCTCGGTCGTGACCGGGTTATCGCCACTCTGATGCAAGCCCTCTCATCAAGGGACCCCGAATTCAGGCCACATACACTCTGAAATTAAAATCAACACCTGCAACTGCACTTACACTGAGCATCTCTGGGGGAAAAAATGCTTTATCACTCTGATCAATGTGTTTAATGCAACCTTCAAATATTTGAATTCGGTCTATTCCTTCATGGTTTGGTATATCAAATTTGGATTAATTAATTAAATTTTCAAAGTTAATTACATAATCTATGTCAGTGGATAGGTCTACCCCACAAAAATACAACGTTTTTGAGTCTTTGAAAGAGACAATAAGGAAAGACCCAGGAGAAGACAGAATTGTTATTAAGCCTCACAGCAAGTTGAAAAACAAAAGTTTCTACTTGGGAGAAAAAATTCTCCTACTCTGTTCTTACTACTCACATCAACCTCTCAAGAAGTCTCTAATACACACGTTAATTGGTATTTTTTTGGTCAAAGATTTGTGGGAGATCATAGAATCCCCATGACATTTTATGTAATCTTTCTTACGATGACACATTCTTTCTTTCTCTCTCTCTCTCTTTCCTTTCCTCTTCTTTTCTTTTCCTTCCTTCATTCTTTCCTTCCTTCCTTCCTCCCTCCCTTCCTCCCTCTCTTTCTCTCTCTCTCTCTTCCCCTCCCTTTTAAAAAACAATTGAATAGCCGTTTAGGTGAATTTCCTGGGGTAGAAGTTGCAAATAAAAATTACCATTTTTAGCAGCAAGTTGAATCACTAAAGTCAATTAACTACTTCTTAGAGTTATTTTCCTGCGAACTTCTAATCAACAGGCTTTCTTTCCTCTCAAGAACCCTCCCTCGTTACTGGCTTTGCATCTATTTTCAGTTTCCAGAATGCAGGGACACAGATCAAGGATTCTTTCTTCCACTTTCAAATACAGAGTGATAAAAATGTTAAATTAACATGTTAACTGATTTGCTTTTGTTTCCCAATTAATATTCCCCCACTTCATTAGCTAAGAGCAAAGTGTTTCAACACAGCTATATGTTTATTTAGAAATACACATTTATTTAGAAATTATATATAATTTATAACTTTTCTCATTTGAAACTTTCCTAAACATAATATGATTATTTATTCACTATTTGATAACCTGTCAGAGGTTTGAGAGTTTCCAGTTAAGAGCTAAAGAAATGCAGTATTTCCTTTTACAAAAACATCCCAGGGTATTGAGTTTGAACCTGGAATACTGACTCTTCTTTCTCTTAGTCCTAGAATACAAAGTCAGTTAAGCCTCACTGCAACTACAACTAATCATCGTGTCTACCACAGTCTTTAGTCATAAGAGAGGAATCCTTGCAATGGAAATGATTTTGTAATAAGGAATCCTTGCAATGGAAATGATTTTGTAAGGCCCAAGATCTGAAGTTTCATTTTCTACCTAAGAATACACTGGCAAAGCAGCTATCTAATCCAGCGTGCACAATGTCCCTCTGTCTCTATCCTCAACAGAAGACAGATTTCCAAAAAATACGGACATTTTTGCATTTCTTATCTACGTATTTTTACAAGGTTAGCAGACAGGCCTTTATTAAATGAAGGAAATATGTAGGAGGGAGTTGAAACTGTGGTGTCATATAAATCAGCAATGCAAATTTTTGTCTTTCAGAAGTTTTCTAATAAAATGTTATTTTATTTAACTTTTACCATAAAGGTAAAGATGGTACCATCACAACAATTCATTGGCTGTCTCAAAACCTTAACATGATCATGATCTGTTGTTTAGAGAAGGGTTAAAACTTATAAGCAAAAAGGTGGAATTGCCTGGTAAGATGGGTCCAGATCAATCAGGTGCTTCTGAAGTGATCTATAAGCTAAGAAGAAAAAGAAAGGGAAAAGGAGGTAGAAAAATAATTCCTTAAAAAAACTAAAAATAGACTTACCATATGATCCAGCAGTCCCACTACTGAGCACATATATGCAGAAAACTCTAATTCAAAAAGACACATGCACCCCAATGTTCACAGCAGCACTATTTACAACAGCCAAGACATGAAAACAACCTAAATGTCCATTGACAGATGACTGGATAAAGAAGATGTGATATATGTACAATGGAATACTACAAAGCCATAAAAAGGATGAAATAATGCCACCTGAAGCAACATGGATGGACTTAAAGATTATTAAACTTAAGTAAAGTAAGTCAGACAGAGAAAGGCAAATATCATATGATATCACTTATATGTGAAATCTAAAAAAAATGATACAAAGCCTATTCACAAACCAAAAACAAACGTGCAGACATAGAAAACAAACTCTGGTTACCAAAGGGGAAAGAGTGGGGAGGGATGAATTAGGCATTGTGGTCTAACAGACACACATGACTATAAATAAAACAGATAACCAACAAGAACCTGCTATATAGCACAGGGAACTCTATTTCATTTCTTCTAACAATATCTAATGGAAAAGAATCTGAAAAGAAAAATATATGTGTATGTATATGTATAACTGAATCACTTTGCTGTACCCCTGAAACTAACATTGTAAATCCACTACACTTCAATAAAATTTTAAAAAATCACTTCTACTTGTTAAAAATTAAAAAAAGGATGTACTGATTTCCTAATAATAGCAAAACACAACATAGAAAAAATCACCTTTAATGTATACCTGCTGAGGCTAGCATATCACAATGTTACATGAAATACCACACTAGGATCAATCAGTCATCATCTGAGCATGGTATACTGATGGAGCAAACATCACACCCAGCCAGTAAACTTCTACCAAGTCTCTTCTGCATTAAATGCACTAGGTTGTATAAGAGCAAAAAACACCTTCTGCACGATCCCTGCCCTTGAGTAACTTTGACGTTCATCTTGTAACAAGATTTCCATATTTATGGAGCAGAGAAGTCTTTAAATAGCACCGCATGATAACCGAAAAAGTCTTACAGGTGTTCAGAGATCACTTTTAGCCCTGACAAGAAGTTGGGATTTGGGAAGGGCATGAATGCAGAGAAGGATTTTGACAGGCAAGATGACAGATCAAGAAATTTCCAGGTGGAGGGTTTGCACCCCAAAAGTGCAAAGAAGGAAGCTTTAAGGTGTATTTTACGAATCCAGGGGAGATAAATCTGGCTGGAGCACTGCCAGAAATGAAGTTACATGTGTGAGAGAATCATCTACTCATGCCAAATAAAAAATAAACATCCTTACCAATATTTTTCTATTATACCCATCTCATTGGTTTATATCTGCAGAATACCTGTGACCTATACTGTAAGTTAAATTTTATCCAAATCAATTCCATGTCTGTGGACTTTCCATGACCTCAGCAAGAACAGTTTGGGCAGAATTCAGACTAGAGTGTGAAGGGTGCAGAAGACACAAGCAGCTTGTGAAGGAAGAGACTGAATATGGAAAACTCTTTCAAAAGCTGCATTCATTCAAGACAATCCTTATGTGCCTAACCCAGTCCCTTGTGCTCAATACTGGGGATGTAGCCCTTAGTGAAATAACAAAGTTCCTGAGCTCCCAAACGGGACAGTCAGGGTTGAGGGAAGTGCTTTTTACCACTTGATGCAAGCAGCCAGGTCAGGGGTCCATTTTTAGGGCAAGGCTGAAGATCTGAATATCTGGGCAGATAAGCCTTCATTTTGGAGAATCACTTTGCCTAACGAGAGATGACATCAATGGGGCCACGGCATCAATGTAAACACTACAGGAAAAGGGGAAAAAAAAAAGGAAATTCATGGTGACCATGGAAATGAACTACTGACTGTGACAAGCAGAGGTAGTGCTGAGGGAACTGTAGAAATAATCACTGTTCTCTAATGGAACCACCCTCATTCTGCACCACAGGCCCCAAAGTGTTAGGCCCGGACCCAAAGTCATGAGACTTCCTCTTTAAAGGATCACATTGTTAATACCTTTGGCTTTGTTGCCGTAAGTTCCCTGCCTTTGCAGTATGAAAGCAGCCCAGGGCCACAGGGAAATGAGTGAGCACAGCTGTATTTCAAGAAAACTGTTATTTATGGACACCGAAACTGAGTTTTGTATAATTTTCATGTGCCGTAAAATATTCTTATTGAGTTTTTCAATCATTTGAAAAAACATAAAAATCATGTTAGCTGACTGGCCATCAGAAAAGTGAGGTTTTTGGGCCAAAGTCTGCTGCCCCTGCCCTGGTGTGGAAAAGGTGGGGTAACAGGGCAGAGGCAGAGAGACTCGGGACCACTTTCTTCGAGGTCACACCTGAGGGGGACTGCGCTCAGGGAGCCCGCACGCACCCTGAAGTGTTTGCACAGCATGGTGTGTGGGACCACACGCACGTCTCTGAGACTGGGGCCAATGGATTTCACCAGATCCTCAAAGTGGAACCCAGTGGAAGGGACTTTGAGAACCACTGATGTAGAAGAACTCGAGCACTCCAGTCCCCTCACTGCTGTAAGAGGGACGCCCCGAGACCTATTCTTCACCTACTGCTCTTTTATTTGGTTTCTCAGAATTATTGAAATGGCTAATCACTATTACTATTGAGTCCTGTCTATAAGCCAGGTACTTGGCTGAACTACTAACATAAATCTTCATTTAATCCTCTCAACAGCCTTCTGAGGTACTGGTTATCACCCCATTTTATAGTTGGGGACACAGAGGCTCAAAAAGGCCTTTCACTTTTTGTTTTCTGCAGTTTTCTAGATCCTCGTTCTTCACATTCTGCACTTCCTTCCTCAGCAGATTCCCTGACCCCAGTTGCCGTGTATACGCTGGTGATTCTCAGTCGCTTAAAAAACCTTTCCAATCAACGGTCCCAATCTCAACTTGGCCGGAAGTGGCAAGTAACATCCTTTCCCGGTAATCGCTCTCAGAAGACGTCCCATGTCGCACATCACACAGCCGTATCTCTGACGCCCTCTCCCCACCGATTCCTGGGTATGAAGGACTGTAGTTTTTTTTATACTCCTCCCAAATCCACCCTGTACAAGCCTTCTGCAATGATGTCCAAAGTGGTCTTCCTAAGCACAGTGTTTTTTTTAATTAAAAAACGGCAGTATTACAGAACAAAATGAGATACTATGAATCTGTGATTGTTTTAAAAAAGCTGTGTAAGAAAGGTACCTCTCTGTGTGGATGTGCAGTGGATGGGATTTACAGCGAGGTAATGAAGAACATGAAGTTCTATTCAACTTCTCAGAGCTGTCTGGCCTCGGACAAATCATGGAACCTGGAAAGTGAGACTAATACTAGCACCTCAGGGCTGTGTTTTGAGAACTGGAGAATGTCATCCAGGGAAAGCAGTGGACCACCGGCTGGCATATGGTAACTGATGACTAATAGCTCTGACTGCTGATGGTTTTATCAATATTAATAATGCAAATGCATAAAAAGATTAGCTGATACTGTCTATACTGGTATTTCCACAGTGCATTTGCAATGAGGGGTGGCATTGCGGGGGGTTTACGTATCTTCTTGTTGCTTCTCTCTGTTTAAAAGTCCGAAAAAAAAAATTAGTAAAATAAATCAACCCCCAAATCGCTATTTAAAACCAGTCTGCATTCAATGAGGATGCACTGAAATTGGCCATCTGCTGGAAGAATAATCAGACACATTTCTGGTTACATTTGAGCTACCTGAAATAGTGTCTAACACCCATTCTGCAATTGAGCTCGGGCTGAAACATTACCTTGGTATAGTTAACAAGAATTATTGCCATATATAATTATTTGAATACCCAGTCTTGTGCTTTGAAGTCACTTCATAAATGTTAGCTTCCTTTCTTCTTACAAATCCTAAAATACAAATTAATTATAAAAATTAATTCCACTCAAATAAATATATTTTTTCCTGCCAAACCAGACTAAAAATATATCTACATATTAGCCAAACTCGAAATTTATAGTTCAGAGCAAGGAAGAGAACAAAAATAGAGCCGCTGGTGTAGGTTTGAAAATACTAACCCTTATTAGGGCATCTCTTCAGCAGATGAGCTGCTATAGCTGAACTGAATCTCTATTAACAGTAGTGAATTCCTGAGCCAGACAGCAACAGTAAATACAAGAGACACTGCTTACATTCATTTGATGGTTTCGCAGACTTGAGAATCGTTTCTGGCACCACGATTGTGCATTCAGGAAACAAAGAACATGAAACATTACGTTCCTCCGAATGTTTTCCTTGTGCCATTAAATGAATCAACTAAATGAGGCGCAGGCAAGGAATTTAGATTTCAGCAAGATTTTAGCTTTCAGTTTCTGAAACTGTTCAGGGGCACCCATCCCTCGGGAGAATGTTTTGCTTCCATTGTTCAAGTCAGAAGAGCCAAGAAAACTTTTCTTAGGTGGTTCAGAGCCCACCTTAGCCTTCCTTCTTACTGCTATAAAATTACTTGTGCAAAAGAAAAGATAGAGTCACCACAAAGCAGCACAAATACTTAAAATAGAGAGTATGTTCTGATAGATCAGGTTGGTTGGGATGATTACAAACTCCCGAGGCAGATGTAAGACATTCATTTTCTCAAGTTAAATAAAGCACGAGATCCAAGCTAATGCTTGTTTGGTTTATTTTATGACTTGCTTTACTTGTGTGACTTGTGGGAAAAAAAAAACTGGAAAACGATTAGCAGAAGAGGAGTTAATAATTTGGATATTTTCTTGGCACAATTATTATCTAAGGACAACGTAAAATTTGAAATCATGCCTAGAACTCATGGGCGAAATAGCTCATTCAAGTACTATCCCTTTAAAGTACCAGTGGGTTACAGTCCTAGTTTCTCTATAATATTCTTTTCTTGACTGTGGGACAAGGGCACTCTGTTAGTTTCCATCTATGATTCATCTTAAGAAGTTACTGATATGCCTTGGAAATTCATGAACTCTTATTAAGTGCTTTTGAAATCAAATATCCATAAATCTGGCTAAAACTTCTTAGAATACACATTTTTGTCAGTATAATCTTGTAGGATAATGAACTCTACATGGCTTTTAACGCTCTATGGCCCTTCTGAAATGTTTCATTCCCATGATTATAATGAAATAATTCATTACATTGAGAAAAATTGCCAAAGGAAAAAAACTCTTTTAGACCCATACTCTGAGTAAGAATAAGAAAAAGATCTGCTCCAAAGCCCAGGGAAGGAGTAACCATCAACAGATGAGAGAGGGATGGCAGAGCTTTAATTTTCTCCAATGAGACTAATATTCACAATAGAAGGAGTTCAGCTAAGTAGTGAATGGCATCCCAAGACAGGGGAACGTCCAACACGAGTCCAAGAACGTGGATCTAACCACATTTCATCTCAGAAGCAACAGGATCTCTAAGACCTCTGTGATGATCTCAGAAATCCTGGTGAGGATATCAGACATGCGATTCTTCGAATGACTTGAGATGTAAGAAGAGCTAAGATGAACCTAATGGCTCCAAGGGTGACACTGATCCCCAGGAAGTATTTTTTAAAGTTCCTTTCGGAGAATTTGCATTATCCAAACTCAGGTGGATCGCTGGTGCCGCACAGCTGTACTTTTAATTCTTACCAATGAAGCTCTCGGGACACCCTCATCCTGCACCAGCACTGTCTTGGTCTGCACTGCCCTGAAAGGACCAACGCCCTGGGACCCAGAATCCTTCAGCCCTCAGGACTCCCGCTGCCATCTTCCTTTGAATTTCAACCATTTCTTCTTTTCTACCAAACTCAGTGAAAGCACCATCTTTCCTTCTCTCCAAGAATAACCTTATGCCCTGGTGTCCTTGAATTAGCCCCCTTGGTGCTTTGAGATTTTACTCCATTCATTAAAATTCTTTGTGATTTTTTCCTAACTTTTGTATGCCCCAATTTTATTCTTTTTGTAAGTTTGTTAAGTAATATCTATTTATTACTTTAATTTCTTTTTTCTTTATTTTTTTTATTGAAGTATATTTGTGTTCACAATGTTGTGTTAGTTTCTGGTGTGCAGAATAGTGATTCATCATATACGTATATATATATATTCCTTTTCCTAATCTTTTACACTATAGGCTATTACAATTGAATATAGTTCCCTGTGTTCTACAGTAGGACTTTGTTATTTTTTTATTTTACATATATTAGTGCGTATCTGCAAATCTCGAAGCTCCACTTTATCCCTTCCCCCTCTTTCCCCTTGGTAATCGTAAGTCTCTTTTCTATGTCTATAGTCTGTCTCTGTTTTGTAAATAAGTTCATTGGTGTCATAAAATTTTTTTGTATTGAATCTTCCCATCTATTCATCTAGAAGTCCTCCTGCCACACCTCATCCTGGAAAATGCTCAGTTCCCCTTTACTCAGAGACAGACAAGACAGACAGACAGACACACCCACACCCACACTCCTCATTTACTCCTAGTACCCCCTCAACTACAGAGTCTAGGACGTGAAAAATACTTACTAAATGTTGCTTGAATGAATGAAAGACTGCTCACACTTGAGCTCTTTCCTTCATAATACTTTCTGCAGAGAAGTTAGTAACAATTGCCGCTCTATCGATCTGTCTTTAAAAAAAATTTTTTTTTGGTGTTGGGGGAGGTAATTAGGTTTGTTTGTTTTACTTATTAATGGAGGAACTGGGGATTGAACCTAGACCTCATGCACGCTAAGTACGTGCTCTACCACTGAGCTAAACCTTCCCTCCTTAGCCCCATCCACATGAAAAGGCTTCAGGGTACTGGGGGAGCCCTCACTCTCCTCCACGGTAGACCCTCCAGCCCCATCCCCCTTGAACTCCTACCCATCGTCTCTGCTGTTCCAGCTCTTCCCACTCACAAGAGCCCTATCCCAAATCCACGTGGGCGGTAATTGAAATGGGGGTGGATACAATGATGGTCATGGGGAGAAGGCTGACATGAAGGACAACATGGAGAGAGGAAGGGGCTCCAGCCCCTGATGAACTCGTCCTGTACCAAGGCTTCCCCCGTCCTCACCCCTTCCTCCCTCCCCTCCCTGGACTGGTCACACCTAAGTCAGAAGTAGCCCTTCAGGCCCCCAGTCCAGCAGTCTTTCCTTATTTCTTGGCTTCTTCTGTCTTTCTGTAGGATGAACCAGCCTCTCTGCAAAATTCCCTCCTCGCTGGAGACACTTGTCTCTCCTCCTCTTTGTTAACTCACCCTTTTTCTGGACCCTGCCGCCCTGCCTCTTCTGTATTCTCTCAGTTACTCCTGGATGTGAGCATTTCACCTTGTTTTCTCTTGCTTTCCCCTTCAGGTCCTCCTTCTTTCTGGCCAAGCTCATCCCTGTCCATCTCCACAGCTCCTCCTCCACCTACGTCACATTCGTTCATTTCATCCATCATCCTCGACCTGACCTCCCTGCCTCCTCACTGATTTGTCCATCTTGGTACTAGTGAACCTGGCAGGAAGGAACACAGCTTTGTTTCTTCTATCCTCTCGAGGCAAAGTTCTCAACCAAGGAGTAAGCAGAGTCCCTGCAAAGGCTCTTAAGACCTGCCCCCAACCTTTTATCCCTGTCTAATCCTATTTCCCATACCAGCCTTTTCGTACACCTTTGCTTTTGTAATAGAAAAGAGCAAATCTCACTCCATATTAGATCTGTTCCTTTGGCTTTAACCGTGTGCCCTGTTTTCCAGGCTTAGTCTTGCCAGCTCAGCACCTTTTGTAAAACAATGTTGCCTTTAGCCTGAAATAGGAGAGCCTATTCTCAAGGCTCTGATCTTTAGGGATATTAACACTTTTGCACTCCTACAGAGATACCAAGCTGCAGAATAGAAAATAACATTTGTTTTGTGCAGGTTTTATAGAGACACCATGACCTGACCCACACAGACAGCTGCAAGAACAAAGGATTCCAAGAACAAAGAATTCCTACACCAAGAAGTTTGCACCAACCAACCACACCCCCTCCCATTTTTAGCATAAAAGGAGCCTGAATTCTGACTTGGGGAAGATGGTTCTCCAGGACATCAGTCTGCCATCTTTTCCATCTGCCGACTTTCCAAGTAAAGTCGTTATTCTTTGCCCCAACACCTCATCTCCCAATTTACTGGCCTGTCGTGCAGCGAGCAGAACAAGTTTGGACTTGGTAACACTTTTGCCAACCTACGTTCACGGGCTAGGGTAATTTATTGAAAGACATTTTTTGTGTTTTCCCCCTGTATTTTTCCTTTCTCTCTCCACAAAATTATTAGCCCTTTAATAATTTCCACAAAAGTATTTTATATGCTTCCTGATTTCAGGGATTTCTTCAGGAAGACAGGGCTGCCAGAAGCCAGTAGTCAATCTTTCATATTTGTAAATGCCTAAACTCCGAAACAGCTGGTGCTGAATGTGCTGGATCAGCAGGACGGAAGAAGAGGGCTTCGCCAGGCGTCTAGACCCCACGGAACCCGTGGGGACCCAGGCCCTGCTCCACGCACCCTGCTGTAACACAAAACGAGAGGAAGGCTTCACCAGAAACTTATTTTTCTATACAGATTCATGATTCTTCTACTCGGACGGAATGTGAATCACTTTCAAGTCACTGGAATTTTTGGCTTATCTGTGTCCATGTGAGATCTTTTTCTTTAACCAATATAAACCTAGTCCCTTGCTCATAGCAGCAGCCACAAAATATGTGTGCTCGCAGCGAGCTGACAGTGAAGTCAAGAGAGCTCGATCTGTAAGAATTCAGAGGCAAGAGAGATACTAATCAAAGCTGAAATAACAGGGGACAACAATGTTCAGAGGATCTTTGAGCAGGGTCTTGAAGGAAAGGATATGGACAGGGGAAAAAGAAATTTAGATGGTAGGAAAATGCTGGAAAGGGGCAGAATATCAAACAGAAGTGATTCTTGTTTTTTTGTTTTTTTTTTTTGCTTTAATCTCTTTTTTTAATTGAAGTATAGTCAGTTGACAATGTGTCAATTTCTGGTGAACAGCATCATGTTTCAGTTACACAAATACATACATGTATTCTTTTTCATATTCTTTTTCATTATATGTTACTATGGGATATTGAATATAGTTCCCTGTGCTCTACAGTAGGACCTTGTTTTATCTATTTTTTATATAGTAATTAGTATCTATTTTTAGGATGATCTTAGTACATATAATTGATTCAATTATGTGATAGTATAACATAAACATAGTTCTGCAATATTTCCCATAATTTAATTAGTGTCTAACCACCCAAATCTTGCCAGTACCTAGGAAAAAAATGATGTTAGTCTGTTAAACAAAGGATCATCAGCTGTTCGTGAGAGAATAAATAATAATTACTTTAAATGGCTAGACGACACTCATCTACTGATTCTGCAAGGGCTCTTATCCTGGGAAACTTAGATCCTTAACTGCCTTGTCTTTCCACTCCCCTTGGTAACACACACAAATGGCTCTGGGTTTTATTATGTTGGCACCTTGCTTCACAGTTTCTTATTTAGCTCTTTGACTCCTGTTTATTTCAAGTGTAAATGACTTCCTCCCCCTGGGAATGCTACTTCTAATTTTGAAATACCCACTGTTCCTGGTATAATACTGGAGATAGAGTTTGTCAACAATACAAGATAAATTAAGTAATTTCTAGCCTGTAAAGCTGATGATACTTTACATTTATAGGTGTTTTCTTCAAAAAAGCTTTTCTTGAAGCTTAATTTTTTTTGTGACCCATCTTGGAGTGAAGTTATACACACACATGTATGTATAAATGAACAGCGCATGGAAAGAGCTCTAGAAATGTAAAGCTATTGGTTTTATTCACTTAGACACATGAATAATTATCATTCCTGTGATACTGATTATTGGAATCATGTTACACTCGTAGGTAATGACAAGGGCGTATCGGGGGATGATTCTTCAGAGATTTACAGACCCTTCTCAATCATGCCTTCAATTTCCTGGCGAGGAGGGCGGAGTATTACATTGGTAGCACATGACCGAAAGAGACCAAACCCTCACACCACACAGGCTGGGCATCCAGACCCTCCTAAGTAAAATCTCCCTTACATTCCAGAGCCTGGTCCTGTGTTTACCCAGGGCCTCATTCAATTCCAAAATACTCCTGGATCAGCTGCTTTTCCTTAAAATTTCCCTTTCTTTCACTACTTCACACCCTTTTCAATCTAATTCAGCTACTGTGTCCTGCATCAGTGTTTAGTGACATGCTTACTTGCTGGAAGCCACTTACCAGGAGTTGCATTTTGGGAAACTTCCCTGTTTATGTCACTCTATTTCAAAAAACATGTATTAAAAATGTGTCCCTACTTTTGTTACGAATACTTAGTGTGATCGAGGAGATTCTGTTCCTTACTGTCATTTATATTTGAAATATTCCACAAATAATTATATCTATAATTGAAGAGCACAGTAAATTACATATAAAAGCCAAGTCAATTTTATATATTATAGATATAACTTACATAAATATACATGTATTTATAGTTTACTATGCTCCTCAGTGTTTTAAAATAAATTTTAGTTGATTTGAACAGAGAATCAAATATACTCCTTGGAGCAAACTTGTGGCTATATAAAAAACTCAGAAAAAATGATGTGCTTGAAATCGCTCATTCTAAAAAGGGCTGGGCAAACGTTATTTCTAGGAGCTTCGTGTTTTCCTGATCATCTATTGTCTGGGGCAGAGGAGACGGAACCTGTAACCCAGGGTCCCAAAGAGACTCACTACAAGAAAAGCCCTTAATTAAAGTCTTAAAATACTGAGCATGATTAAACATTTACATTAAATATATTCTATTCCTTAGAATACATTAATATATAAGTAATGCTGTTTTCCTCTGCCAAATCTTTGATTAACTGACACCATTAGAAAATCTGTTTTAATTTTCCGTGCATTTAGAAAGCCCCCTGAGAAGCCCCACCAGTCTGAGATGAATGGTTTCATTTCATTATAAAGATACTTAAATCAATTACACTAACGTTTCTTGAAATTAGACAAACATCACATAGTTTTCTCTCAGATGACGGACCTGGGAGAGACAGAGTTTAGGGAAAATTTTAAAAAACTAGAAAACTCTTCTAAAAACTCTTCTTACAACTCTTCTAAGACCTAAACTCTAAGAACAGAGGTATTACTGAAGGGAAGGGCTGGGAATTCAGACACGTGGAAATACTAAGTTTATTTAAAGCAAGACACCCAAGAGCGCTTTCTTAATAGGAAATGAAAATTAAGGAATATTTCCTGGGTGAGGACGAATCTGGAAATACAAATGTGATGCTCATACGCAGAAGCTGAAACAGTGTAACAGAAGATTTCTTAAAATGAGAATGCTGAATTTTGGTGACTCTTCACAGGAGAGAGAAAAACCTAACCATGGATAAGGGGGAAAAAAGTCACTTGTCAAAGAAGGAAGAGGGAAAAACATCAGGCCATGCACTGACACAAAGAGGAGTGATCCCTGAAGTGTGCCCCCATTTGTCACTTGCTTTGGGAAGGCCAAGAAGAATGAGAATAGGTTGTCAAATAAAAGGTACAATTATGACGTAGGAAGAGAAGCATAAAATCTGATACCTGGCAAGTTCTGCAGAGGACGTCCCTGCCAAACCACCCCCTCCACCGGCAAACTGAGTCCTAGAGAGAGCGAGTCGGAGTTCATTCCCCGAGTCACTCTGCGATAGAACTATCTGGTTAAACCATCACCACCCAGTCTCTGAAAGCATGGTCTTCCGTGCAAGTGATTGAGGATGCAACTCTTGGGAAGATAAGTATTATCTGAAATTCAGCAATGACTGTAACTAGAATACAATGTAAATGAAAAAAGCAAAGGGGCCAGTGTTCCAATGCCAATCACTTGGATCTAGCACCTACAAAGCTGTGCCTCGGGGGGAGTTCCTAACTTTAATTATCGCTGCATTTTATTCTGAGAGAACATAATTCTACTCAACTCATGAATAACAGGGAGGGAGCTAGCTACAGGGGAAAAATGAGAAGAGCGAGACGGTGGAAAGTTGGAGAAGGACCTATGCCATCTCTGACCCTGCAGTCTCTCACACAGGAGACACTGGTTCTCTAGAAAGAAAGCAAAGAGAATTTCCATTTCATCCAAGAGATAAAGGATCTTGAAATCTGGCGGTGAGAACCTATTCGCAGTCTGTACTATAAAGCATCCTTTATGACATCGACAGTGCACACCAGGAAGCATCACCATCAAGAACAAAACAAGCAAAAACAAAACAAGCAAAAACAAATGCAAAACACTTCCTGCTCTGAAGGGAGAAATCTGAGCCCCAGGAAGAGCAACGGTTCTCTTTCACAAAGGACAGCCCCTCTCACTGGGACGGTGGCTCTGCCACATGGACGCTGGCTGACCTGGGTCCATCCTACTCCCATGACTTTCAGGAAGACCAACCTCTGTTTCGATAAACAGCTGGATGCAGGAGTTCAATTCCTGAATGGCTCAAAATCCCCTCCCTCTAATTTATTTATCAGTTGGTCCAGTCGAAGGCATCATTTCAGATACATCCTTTCCAAGATGCCAAGCCAACTCTAAAAAGGATTTCATGAACGTTTTTCAGTGTAAGTCAATTTTGTGACAAGACTTTCGCTGTTGAGAAACAATAAATGGAACTACGGAGCATGGCAGGGGAAACAGATGATGACAACTGAAACCAGCCCAACACCTCACTTACCTTTGGTTTTCCATAGTACCGAGACTAGTCACGAATTATCTAGTATGTTATGATCAAATGTTACATAATTTTAGGCAGTTTTTAAAATATATTTCATAATACACAAAATAACCATCTTCCCTTCTGTGTTGGCTTTTCCCCCTATATAGCTTGAGGACAGAAAGCTTTCAAGATTTATAAGCAGTAGAAAATATCTGAAACTCAAATTTGCATTAAAACATTATTCTTTGCACAAATCCACTGACCCATTTTTCTAAAGTAAAAATAACTGCTGGGTTCTTACTGGCATTGAAAATACAACCATTTCAGTTCCACGTTTATATTCAGACAGTACCTTGAAGACTGAACTTCAAGTTGCACAACCGACCTTGTTTTCTCTAACAATAGGGAGACAGCCTGCTTTATAAGTAATTGTATTTATGGAACATTTTGAAAAGGAGAATCCTGTTGCTTCTCTTGCATTTAAATCAATTTGGTTCTTTAATACTTCTTTGCATTTCCTTGAATATTTGTAAATATGGCTTGAATTTTTTTTAACTTAAAGGTGAACATCTGACCACTTTATAGATTGACAAATGATACCTTGTTAGGTGGCTGTACAGAAACAAATAAAATAAAATCAACCCACACATGTCACAGGTTTCCAGAAACAGAGAAATAAGCGTATGCTGCCAAGAAGAAGGCGTACACTGTACCATCCCATCAGGAGACGCAGCATGAAGACCAACTTCGCTTCTCCAGCAAGAACCTGAGGTGGTCGAGTGGAATGGACGGCACTCACCTGTTTGGCTCAGTTGGGATGTGCTTCTGCTCCTTCGAGACACTATGGCGACCACCTTGGCACTCAGGCTGGACCTTCTCTTCTTTCCACCTGCTCCGACTGTCCCCACAGCCGTGTCCGACTGGCTGCCGTCATTATGCTCTAGTGTATACATCTCTCCGCTCACACTCGTGCTCTTCGTGATGGCTCTTCCTGAAGTCCCCATCCGTCTGCCTTGCATTTTAGGGGTAAATGAACTATATTTACAAAGTAAAAACATATATGCATCCATAAATTACAGGTCAGCATAACAGACACTCTCAGTCTAATTTATTTTGAAATAATCCAGGCAAATTGTTGGGGCGGGAGAAGCCAGCTGAGGAGTACTCCTATGGCTATGAGCACTTTCAAATTGCATCACCCCCCCCCAAATATGTACTAGATGTGGCTTCAAACCATCGTATCTTAACACAGAGCAATCTATACACTAGTTCTGGATACAGGATATATTTTATTATGTGTTATTACAAGAAATTGAATATAGTTTCCTGTGCTCTATAGGAGGTCTTTGCTGTTTATCTATTTTATATATATAAACTTTTAAAAGATAATAAATGGTTAATTCTCTCCATGGGGATGTGAATGTGACTGACTGCTTTTGTAAACAGTTACTATCAGAGAAAAATTAAAATACTTAAATCAGTAGAAAAGTTCATTATCTATCCCTGAGGGGGAAATATTGTTAAAAATTGATCCTCTGAATTTGCCACAAGGTTTCAAAGAGTGAAAACAGTGTCTGTTCTAGGTTCTCTTTGGGATTCCATCAGACAGACATTGCTTTTGCTAATCTGAGGCTTAATGCGTCCAGGAAAGACTCCTGATGAGGCAAAACCCCCTGCATCACCCCCTTCCTCTTGGATCCCTTGTACTCCATCTTCTCCACACACACTTCCTCTCATTTTCATCTCTCAGCTCTTCAAATTCACAGACTCTGGGTTCAGATATTTTTTTGGGCCCCATTCTTTTCTGCAAAACTCGTCTCTGTTGTCAGAGTACACAAGTTTATCTGAACAGATTACTTTACTTCTCTCCCAAATGAATGCCTTACTGTTGAGAATTTCAGGCACTGTGGAAGGTCGACAGGAGTAAATCCTCTCTACTTGCCGAAGTCAACGTGTGTCCGTGAGTTGGGGAGAGATGGGGTGGGTAAGTGAGGAGACAGGGACATGAATCTTTTTAATAATGCTGCATATGCAGCCCTATTACCCTCTAGTCCACCCCTTTTTGGTCCAGTGAAGACCTGGTTTAATATCTCTGAAATGATCCTCTTAATTTAACGTTTCCTCAGAATATCTACAAAAATTGGCTTCCATGACCTTCCCCGCCATCTTGATTTTCTATTTCTTGTTTTGAACTACAAAATATAGTACCTAATGTAGCTTCTTGGGTCAGTGATGACACTTCATACACATCAGAATAAACCCCAGTATGATTAGGAATGATGAAACAGAAAGTCTTGGGATGACGTAACATGTTTGTGGCCGCACACTCAGCGAGAGCTTCAGTAGAAGGGGAAGCTGGTTTGGGGTGGTTCAGAGGGGTTAGCGGGCTTAGACTCATGGAAGAGGGTCCAGAACTGCTTAGATCTTAGGTCCCTACATAAACAGTGAACTGAAACTGATGCCTCTATTTGACAGGAATAATTTGGAATTTTTCATCCCTAGCTGCATTCCTTGAATTGGTGCACACCAACACTCACCTGGTAACAATAAGGTACTCATCGTCTTTCATTTTGTTCTAATAATCTTTTCATTCACTCAAAAGTTTTTAAAGCCATTTGCAAATCGGGCAGTTTTGCTATGTGTTTTACATAGTCACGTTTTCAAAATATGAATGATGACAGTTTTACATATGACCAGTTCAACACTGATTCCTCTGTGGTTTATATTCTCAACTCTAATGGACTTTCTTTCCTGAGAAATATTATGGTTCATTTCTCTCATGTCCTCACCTGTTTATCTGAATGCATTTCGTAAATCTGCCACCCCTCCTTAAGTCGGCTCTTACTATCTGCTTATTCTGCTATTTCACTTGCATAATTCTGCTGAAGAATACACAGAAATGTCAGGATTCAGTCAATTTCATGGTCATAATATCCATCTTCCATCAAACACCTGCTGTGGAGAAATCTGTAGTTTTCCACCTCACATCAGTCTTCTTAGCACACTCCCCACAGTGGTTATTGAGAACCTCTCTTCTGAAACTATTTTTATCTCTATAGTAAAATATGGGTTAACTAACATGTACCTTTTTCCCTCCCCATTATTTCTACAAACATAGAATTCTATCACAGTTCTCAATTTGTATTTACAAAATAATTCCAAAAAAAAAAAAAAACACTTATAAAATTCTGAAGGGTGTTCTTTGGGTTATAGAGAAGTTTAAATGAACAGGGAAATGTTTTCCATGATGTTTCTCTTATGAACATTTATTCAAGACAGGCAAGGAAGATTCAACAAATTTTCATGGACATTTAATCTAGCAATGAGGTATTTTACAATACTGACAAATAAAAATTTTGAAAAAAATTGTAGGGAAATTTGTGATTACCCTTTTGAGGGGGGTGAGTTAAGAAGTTATGTTAAAATGATTTTATGAATAAATGACACAATTTTTCTCAGAAAATAAAACATGTTGTTTAGAAGCTCACAGCTTTCTTGTGGGATTGGAGGACCGTGCGTAGCTCCCTGAAGAATCAAGGATACCACATGCTCATCTAGAAGGCATTAGGGCAGTTTCAATTCTCCTGGTACCTAACTGAGGGGACAGGTTTGGCGGGGGTTGGGGGGGTGCTAATTAGCTACATTAATTAAATCAATGCGAAGGTCATGGTCTTCACAAAAGCATGCTTTCTACTTTGCTAATCTGTAGCCTTTTATTTGTCCTGCTTCCATTGCCTAGGAACCATTCCTGTCATTCAGATGAGCCTGAATCTTTTGATTCACTTTTAAGGCTCTTGATTTTATAAAGATTTTTGGAGTCCTAGCCCTCTGTTTTATATTTTGTACTGGTTATGTTAGGATTCTGATGGTTTACATCAGCACACACCTCATGAATCATTAAATTTGCTCCAGAATCCCTCCTATTGCTGAGTAAACTGATGAAGTAAAAACACGTGTTCCATCCATCTACAGACTATACTGTAACCCATCTTTAAATATCAAACAAACAAAAAACCCCCACCTTTATTCTCTGATGCCCCGACTTCCTGGCCACTGACTTTATGCTGAAAAATCTCAGAATTGTTTGCCATGTCCTCTCTTCCTAGTCTCTTCAGATGCTGTGTCCCGGGCTTGAGACCTCAGAAATTTGCCAAATAAAGCATAACTCTCAACTTTTAGGCTGTGCATTTTATCTCAGTCAACAAGTGACAAACCTGCCCAGGTGTGTCTAATAAGACTCTCAAAAATGTGTTCAACCCAACGAAAAATCTGCTCCCTCTCGAATCTTCATTCCTCATTAAAGATACCCCCATCAACCAAGTGCTCAGAGTAATAATCACCCCCTCTCTGTTAACAAAAATAATGTAAACTTGGACTTGAGACCAGAAAAAAGTTGCCTTATCTGTTAATGCCATGCATGAGGATTATCTAATAATCTCCCTAAGGATCATTTGACTCTAGGGGAATGTAACATTTTTTGACTTACTATTTACTCTCATAATAATCATGGTCCAAACATTTGACAACTCTTTAAAAGTTAGATGTTAACTTGAAGAGAACTGACGAGGAGCGAATGATTACTACTACTAGTAGAGAGGATAACCCCAAAGGTTAAGGTTTTGTTGGCCTAGAGAACATTATCTAGTTTTGAATCGAACTTAGTAACCTTATTTCAGCAGCGCCTTTTTTCTCAGTGATGATATATGTGTACATACAAGGACATCGTCTTAGGAACCAGTTTGTCACCTTGTTGGTTTTCTCACCAATGAGTTAAACTCTGACATTTGCTATCTATTTTTCTTAAAAAACTTCTCCTTTATTCTTGTTTTTTATTGAAGTGTAGTCAATTTGCAATGTTAATTTCAGGTATACATACATGTATATTTTGTCAGTTTCTTTTCCATTATGGCTTATTAGAAGGTATTGAATATAGTTCCCTGTGCTATACAGTTAAGTCCTTGTTTATCTATTTTATATATAGTAACATGCATCTATTTTTCTTATAATTATGTTTCAATTAGGAGAATTATGTTTTGAGAGTGTCAGGTGTCCCATCAGAATGTCCCAATGGACGTCTGCGGGAGCTGTGTTTTCTGTGCAAGGCACCTCATGAACTCTAAACCCAACGATGCTTTTTCCTGGCTCCTGGATTTAATGCCAAGTGGCAACAGAATATTACCTTCAATTTCTGTTTCTCTGTTTTCTTTTTGACCCTGGTTTTGTTTTGTTTGTTGCTGGTCCTGGTTCTTGGCGAATCTGATTCTTACACTGCTTTGTTTGTAACTGGTAATAATTCCTCACTGGTGGCAGCAATCATAGGGAATCTATCTACGGATGGATGCAGTCTGTCGGATGGCAGACATCAGGATGTATTGAAAGCTGGGTGGCAGATGACAGAAAATCTGGTTTGTTAGTCTTGCATGTCTGTTTGTTTGCATGTTACTCAAGTTCATATCATTCAAGAAAATGGCTTGTGTACCTAAAAGAACAGCCGTTTAAATTCTAGGGTTAGGTTTCTGTGCCAATTTTTGTCTGTGGCAAAGTGATACATCTGAAACTGCTCGTTTCCTTTGCATGTGTAAAAAATAGTCTTTTTAATGGGTGATAAAAATCTCTGACCTTACATATACCCTGGGGATATTGGTGTGGGCAGACAGATATTAATTTAATAGAACTCCTCTTCTGGTTGATCGATGGAGACAAATAAGTACTTAGATAATTCTACAGTTAACTACAGAATTCCCAGAGAGAAAAAAAATGAACTTCTAATACCTGGAATATGCCTGTCTTTCAAGAAAAATCCATTCTTAAGAAATTGGTAACTCAAAAGAATTTTAATGTAAGAATCTAAACCCACAATCAAAGTGAATCCTTGGAGACTAGTTTGATAAATTTGGCTTAAAAACAGCTTTATGAAGACCACAATGAGATGCTACTTTGCATGCACAAGATGGCTCTAACTTAAAAAAAAAGGTGATACGTGCTGATAAGAATCTGAAGAAACTGGAACTTTCATACACTGTTAGTGGGAATGTAAAATGATGTAGCCACTTTGGAACAGTTTGGCAGTTTAGTTAAACATAAACATAGTTAAATTGATCTTAGAGTTGCCATACTACTCAGTAATCCCATTCTTTGATACATTCTCAAGAGAACTGAAAACATAAATCCATACAAACACTTACTCATCAACATTCAGATCAACATTATTTGTAACAGTTAAAAAGAGGAAACAGCCCAAATGCCCATCAATTGATGAACTGATGAACTGATGATGAAACACAAAGTGTTTTATCCAGACAATGGAATGTCATCACCCATAAGACAGAATGATTCGTGTAATGAACTTGGGAATTTGAAAACATTATACTACATGAAAGAAGCCAGATTCAAAGGCTACATATTATATGATTCCATTTAAATAAAATGTCTGATAGTCAAAATCATAGAGACAAATGTAGGTAAGTGTTCACCAGGGATTAGAGGAGAGAGGATGACTGCTAATGGGTACGGATTTCTTTCCAGGGATGATAAAAATGTTCTCAAATTAGACAGTGGTTATGGTTGCACAACTCACTGGGAACATACTAAAAACCAATGAATTTTACAATTTAATAGGGTGAATTTTTATGGTATGTGAATTGCATCTCAAATCTGAAAAAAAAAAAAACCCCAGCTTTATGTCTTCTTCCAGACTTTATCAGTGTTTTATTTAACACAAACACAAAATTTTATCTTATTGTTTAAGATTTAGGATGGTTTTCTCATGAACAGACTAGTTCATATGGAATTCCTATACTTTATATATTGATTTGACTTAGTGGATAAGCTAACGTTCCTTCCATCAACATTTCCAATTGTGAAAAATGTAAATTATGTAATAACCACACTGACCTATAATTCTGAAAAAACTCTGATATCAACAGTAATTAAGTTGGCTGGATGTCAGCTTAAACATAATCCAAGTGATTAATTAGGTACACAGGGGCTTTGCCTTTGGGTGATGTAAAGGTTTACATTTTTGCAACTCTACGGGATACTGTGGGTGTAGGATGTTTTATTATTGTGCTGTGTAACTTGCAGGGCTGGTGGCTAAATTGTTCCATATGACAGCCGATTATGCTCAATTATCTACCTCCCAATTTTCTCTATGAAATAGAAGCTTGGATTAAAAGTTCTAATTAATATGTATGGCTCATTCTACACTGGAAACTAAGGTGACAAAAATATAGGACATATACAAAGTAATAGATGTGTTTTTATTTATCAAAGGAGAAGAAGGAAACAATTTTTTTACAATAAAATACATGGAATATGAATGAGGATAGTAAAAGAGAGAACTTGGGTGAAAAACTGTAGAGGGTTTACAGAAAGTGAATTAGTTACCCTGGTTTATTGTAGTTGTAAACAGTAAGTCAAAAGACCCAAAAAATAAAACTTTGACCAACTGTCTCTATATGATAGAAATATTCATCATATAATAAGAAAGGTCTATGAACCATTTACTGATAAATAGTACATTAATGCAAGATTAGAATTTGGTTTTCTGTCTCATATATGGAATCTAAAGAAAAGAAAAGAAAAGAAAAAGACAAACGAACATAAATACAGAAACAGAAACAAGACTCATAGACATAGAATACAAACTTGTGGTTGCCAGAGGGGAGGTGGGTGGGAAGGGACAGGCTGGGAGTTCGAAATTTGTAGATACAGACAGGCATATGTAGAATAGATAAACAAGATTATACTGTGTAGCACAGGGAAATATATACAAGATCTTGTGGTAGCTCACTGTGAAAAAGAATGTGACAATGAATATATGTATGTTCATGTATAACTGAAAAATCGTGCTCTACACTGGAAATTGACACAGCATTGTAAACTGACTATAACTCAATAAAATAAAATTTAAACAAAACAAAACAAAAAGAATTTGGTTTTCTGTTAAAGTGACGAATTGATCTTAAATATTTAGCTGAGAACAAATTTCATTTCATCAGGAAGGGCAATTACCATTAAGGGACAAAAGCTGTACCTCATGGCAGACTCAATCCCTATTACGACCTGCAGACACCTGGTCTAGTAAGTGCTCTGTGGCTTACAGGATCCTAGAACCACAGGTAACAAAGGAGGTCATATCCTGAATCAGCAGAACTGGGGGGACCTCATATCCATAGGTACTGTAAATAAAGTCTGGTGGTGCTATTGCTCTGCCTTACCTTAAGACTTAACACATAAGACTTGGTGTGCTACGCCTTACCACAAAATGGCAAAGGGGGTAGGATAATCTATATGCCTTTAATCAAATCAAAGATGCTATCAATATTAAGCTACATCATTGTTTTATGTATCTTTAAGAAAGAATAGTGCTAATTAAACTATGACATGCCAGCAACTGTAAAATACACACAAATTCCATAGATAGTAAAGTACAGACTAGTGTGCATTGTCAAATCAGTTAAATTATGTTGAGAGACAATTCAGAAACTCATTTCAAGCAAGATTTTTTTTTAAGATTACTAAAATTAAAGCGACATGAGCTCACTGTCCCTAAAATAGACTAAAAAGACTTTGTACTACCTAAATACACACAAGGGATCAATCATATAAGAAATCATACTCCATCTTTTTTTAAATGGAGGTACTGGTGGTTGAACCCAGGACCTCATGCATGCTAAGCATGTGCTCTACCACTGAGCTATTTCCCTCCCCCTTCATATAAGAAATCAAACCTGGGGCCAGATTTCGGCTCATTATTCTAATGTAATGTGGCTGGCATAAAACTTTGGAATAGAATGAAAAAATGTGGGCCTGAAATATCTTTTCATTTTCAGAAAGTAAGGATGCTTTCAAGAAAAGCATATGATGTACAATGTAAAGATGATCCCCACTCTTAAATTAATGACAAATTTAGCTTAAAAACCATTGTAACCAATTTCTGTGCATTTAACACACTAAAAGAATCTAGAGGTCTACCATGATTCCACAGTAAGCCTAAAAAGGGGCAAGCAATTTAAGGCCTATTCAAAGCTGGCTGTGGTGCATATAAATTCTCAGTGCTCTTTACAAAAATGCTGAAAGTCAATCCAAATTATTTGAGTCCTGCACGTAAGTTTGGATCAATACAGAAGTTACTACTCACAAGTGGCAAGTACAAAAGGAACCTGATGCTCAAGAGACCACTCCCAGGCGCCCATCTAGAAATTCCCAGGAGCTAAACCACAAGGTCTGATGACTCATAACCAAGAGGGCATCAGACACCCACTGAACGCATCTAGTGGACCTGCCCTGAGAGGAGGCACCTGTTAGAACTGAGGGGTGCACTCAGGTTAGTTCACTATTTATATTTAATCCCTTCAAGGAGGCCAGACCTTTGGAAGTCACTGCCTCTGTGCAATCCTTGCTGACTTTCACTCTTAAACATGTATGTGGATTTATAAATGAGGCTCTGAGTAGTCTTCCTACTGAGGACTTGCACTTCGTTAATTTACTCCAGCTTACGTAGTTTATTCCTAGTTAGTTTACTTAGGTATTACATTTATTCCTAGGTGTTTCATATTTCTGATTCTATTGTATTAACGGCATTTTATAAATTTCATTTCCTAATGTTGGTTGCTGGCACATCAAAATACAATTGACTTTTATATATAGACCTTGCACCCGGTGACTTTGTTAAATTCATGTATTAATTCTAACACTGTGTAGTAGATTCCTTTGAGTTTTTTATACTCACAATCATACAAGCTGTGCAATCTTACTGCTTTTATTTATTTTTTCTTGTTGTATTGCTACACTGCCAGGTCCAACACTAGGACCATCCGAATAATGCTGACTAGAAGTTGGGAGAGTGGCCTCAGTGAACACAGAGGGACAGTGTTCTGTGTTTCACTATTAAATGTGGTGCTTCTTGTAGGGTGACGGTAGATAACCTTTATCATTTTAAGAAAATTCTCTTTTAGTTTGCTAACGTATCTTATTATATCTGTCATGAATTTTATAAAATATTTTTCCTGTATCTACCGAGATGCTGAGATGATCATATGATTTCCTTCTTTCTTTCTCTAATGGATTACACAGAATTTTAAACCAGTCCGACATTTACGGAACAAAACTGTCCTCTTCATAATGTATTCTCATTCTCTCTCTCAGAATTTCTCTCTCTCTTTCTCTCATATAGAGATAGATGGATGGATAGAGACAAACAGATGGACAGACAGATCACCCTGTGTCAGAGACCAGAAATCTCCCTGTGACCAGACAATGCTGGAGCCACGCCCACTCATGGCAACACTGACATGGGGTGACAGTGACCATGTCCAGCCTGGCTCGGTCCCTCCCCACACAGGGAACAGGAGTCTCCAGGGAGATCCCACTGAGGTGGAACAAACACCCTGCTATTAAAAAATGTCTAAAAAACCCACAGATGGAATTTTAAAAAGTGGTCTCTATTTGAATTCAATTTGCTAAAATTTTCCTATTGTCTTTTGTCTATTTTAATGAGAGGTTTTGGCCTGTAATATTCCCATCATGTCCTTCCCAAATTTATCAAGTAGAGACTTGCCTCCCAAAGAGAGTTTGGAAGTATTACTCCTTTTTACTCTCTGGAAAAACTGCGTAAGACTGGAGAACATTTATTCTTTAAATATTGGCATAATTTACCAGTGAATCACCTGAGTCAGCAGTTTCCCTTGTGGGAAAATTTGAAACAACTATAAGATCATCTTTAAAAAAGTCCAGGACCAGACGGCTTCACTGGGGAATTCTACCAAACATACAAAGAAAAACTCATACCAGTCCTTCTCAAACTCTTCCAGAAGATTGAAAAGGAGGGAGTATTCCCAAACTCATTCTATGAAGCCACCATCAATCACCCTGATACCAAAACCAGGCAAAGACACTACCAAAAAAGAGAATTACAGACCAATATCAGATGAACATAGATGAAAAAATCCTTACCAAAATATTGGCAAATAGAATCCAACAGCACATAAAAAAGATTATACATCATGATCCAGCTGGGTTCATCCCAGGGACACAAGGGTGGTTCAACATGCACAAATCAATCAATGTAATACACCACATCAACAAGAGAAAGGACAAGAACCACATGATCATCTCAATAGATGAAGAAAAAGCATTTGATAAAATTCAACACCGATTTACAATAAAAACTCTCACCAAAGCGGGTGTAGAGGGAACATATCTCAACATAATAAAAGCTATTTATGACAAACCTACAGCCAGCATAGTACTCAACAGTGAAAAACTGAAAACCTTTCCTCTAAAATCTGGGACAAGATAAGGCTGTCCACTCTCACCACTTCTATTCAACATAGTCTTGGAAGTCCTAATCACAGCAATTGGGCAAGAAAAAGAAATAAAGGGGATCCAAATTGAGAAAGAAGAAGTAAAATGGTCACTATATGCAGATGACATGATACTAAATATAGAAAACCCTAAAAGGTCCACACAAAAACTACTAGAACTAAATAAAAGAATTCAGCAAGTAGCAGGTTACAAGATTAATGTACAAAAATCAGTTGCATTTCTTTACACTAACAATGAATCAACAGGAAAAGAAAGTAAAGAAACAATCCCTTTTAAAATAGCACCCAAAGTAATAAAATACCTAGGAATAAATCTAACCAAGGAGGTAAAAGACTTATACATGGAGAACATAAAACACTGATTAAAGAAATTAAAGACTTAAAAAAATGGGATGGTATCCCATGCTCCTGGATTGGAAGAATCAATATTGTTAAAATGGTCATATTGCCCAAGGCAGTCTACAGATTTAATGCAATCCCTATCAAATTACCCAGAATATATTTCACAGAACTAGAACAATTCATAATAAAATTTATATGGAACCACAAAAGACCCAGAATTGCCAAAGCATTACTGAAGAAAAGGAAAGAGGCTGGAGAAATAACCCTCCCAGACTTCAGACAATGCTACAGAGCTACAGTCATCAAGACAGCATGGTATTGGTACAAAAACAGACATATAGACCAGTGGAACAGAAGAGAGAGCCCCGAAATGAACCCACAAGCTTTTGCTCAACTAATCTTTGACAAAGAAGGCAAGAACATACAATGGAATAAAGACAGTCTCTTCAGCAAATGGTGTTGGGAAAACTGGACAGCAGCATGTAAATCAATGAAGCTAGAACACTCTCTTACACCATACACAAAAATAAACTCAAGATGGATCAAAGACTTAAACATAAGACAAGATACAATAAACCTCCTAGAAGAAAATAAAGGCAAAACATTATCTCACATACATCTCAGCAATGTTCTCCTAGGGAAGTCTACCCAAGAAATAGAAATAAAAGCAAGAGTAAACAAATGGGACCTAATGAAACTTATAAGCTTCTGCATAGCAAAGGAAACCATAAGTAAAACAAAAAGACAACCTATGGAATGGGAGAAAATTTTTGCAAAAGTTGAAACTGATAGAGGCTTGATCTCCAGAATATATAGGTAGCTCATACAACTTAATAAGAAAAAAACAAACAATCCCATCCAAAAATGGGCAGAAGACCTAAACAAGCAATTCTCCAAGGAAGACACACGAATGATCAATAGGCACATGAAAAAATGCTCAGTGATGCTAATTATCAGAGAAACACAAATCAAAACTACAATGAAGTATCACCTCATACCAGTCAGAATGGCCATCATTCAAAAGTCCACAAATGACAAATGCTAGAGAGGCTGTGGAGAAAAGGGAACCCTCCTACACTGTTGGTGGGAAAGCAGTTTGGTGCAGCCATTATGGAAAACAGTATGGGGATTTCTCAAAAGACTAGGAATAGACTTACCATATGACCCAGTAATCCCACTCCTGGGCATACATCCAGAAGGAACTCTACTTCAAAAAGACACCTGCACCCCAGTGTTCATAGCAGCGCTATTTACAATAGCCAAGACATGGAGACAGCCTAAATGTCCACTGACAGATGATTGGATAAAGAAGATGTGGTGTATTTACAGAATTGAATACTACTCAGCCATAAAAAATGACAACACAATGCCATTTGCAGCAACATGGATGTCCCTGGAGAATGTCATTCTAAGTGAAGTAAGCCAGAAAGAGAAAGAAAAATGCCATATGAGATCGCTTATATGAGGAATCTAAAAAAAAAAAGAAGAAGGAGACAAAAGTACTTAAATATAAAATAGAAACACACACATAGACATAGAATACAAACTCGTGGTTGCTGGGGGTTGGGGGGTGGGAAGGGACCGACTGGGAGTTCGAAATTTGTATATACTGACAGGTATATATAGAATAGATAAATAAGATTATACTGCATAGCACAGGGAAATATATACAAGATCTTGCGGTAGCTCACGCTGAAGAAGAATGTGACAATGAATATACGTATGTTCACGTATGACTGAAAAATTGTGCTCTACACTGGAAATTGACACAACATTGTAAACTGACTAAAACTCAATAAAATAAAATAAAATAAAAAACAGATAACAGGACTCTTCAGAGTTTTTATTCCTCCTTATGTTATTTTTAGTAAGTTGTGCTTTTCAGGGAATTTGTAGATTTCACCCACACCAGGATTAGGCAAATTGATTTTGTCAAGGCCAAAGAGTAAATATTTTAGGCTTTGTGGTCCACACTGTCTCTGTTGCAACTACTCAACTCTGATGTTGAGGTGGAGAAATAGTCACAGATAATATTTAATCAAAGGGACACAAATGTGTCCTAATAAACCTTTATTCACAAAAACAGACAATGGGCCAAATTTGGATTCTTCTAAGAAATGGTTTTTTTTTCTTTAGTTTTCAGTACTCTGATCATGATATTGCTACATTTTTTTTCTTTTCACATATCTTAGGAATTTGAAAGGTTTTTGGATTTATATTTTGATATATTTCATCACTTTTGGAAAATTCTCAGCCAGTCCCCCTGGATTCAGGTATTGTTCCTGCCACTTCCTCTCCCTCTGGGACTCCAGTTACACATACATGTTTCCTCCTCATCCCACATGTCTCCTGTAGTCCTGCAATTTCTCCCCCTTTTCTCCGTGTGTCAATTTATATACTTTCCCCGGACCATCTCACTAATTCTCAATTCTGCTGTTTCTAAGGTGCCATTAAATCCACCTATTAAATATGCTATTAGGGTTTTTGGTTTTTTGTATATTTTTAGTTTTAGAATCGTCACTCAGTTTGTAAAAATGGATTCCAGGTCTCTGCTGAAAACATCCATCAACCTCTATTTTCTAAACAGATGAATCATGGATATTTTGAAGTCCCTCTCTGATAACTCTATTGCTAGTAGTTTTTAGTTAATGGGTCCTCTTTTATTAATTTAAAAATTTTAGTATGCCTTGTAAATTTAAATTAGATACCGTACATTGTGGATAAAAACCTACAGAGGCTCTGCATGGAATGATTTTCCTCCAAAAGGGTGATTTAAAAAAAATCTTATTTTTATTTTATTTATATATTTATTTTTAAAACTTATTTATTTACTTTGTAGGGGGAGGTAATTAGGTTTATTTATTCACTTAATTTTTTTTTTTAATAGACGTACTGAAGATAGAAGTACTGAGGACCTCAAGCATGCTAAGCACGCCCTCTACCACTGGGCTATGCCTTCCCCTGCAAGGCTGATTTCTTTTTTTTTTGGTTCGTAGAGAGAATTAATCCTGTTTTTTTCAGAGTTGGGCTTAAAGCTCTACCATGACTTATACAGGGTGAGGCTTATTCCCAGAGCTTGGCCCTCCTGGAATTTGTACCGGAAATCAAATGCCCCTCTACCTTCAGGTGGATCTACATCTCCCAGCCACCAGGCAGCAGCTGGGACCTTGGCTCAGCTCTTTAATCCTCCAGCTGCAGCTGTCCTCCTCTGCGCATGCCCAGCTCAGCAGTCAACACACTAGGGGAATCTAGCAAATATGGGGCCCTCCACAGTTTCCAGCTTCTCTGTCAGTTCCTGGAGGGTGACACCTGTCTCCTCAGCCTGTACGCTGCTCTTTGCTTGTGCTCTGATGTCATGTCACCGGACTGGGTGTCCCTCCAGAGGAGATGGGTACAGGTGGCCTCACTTGTGTTCCTTCCTTCTTTTGAGGATTGCCATGCCTCAAATTTCTCTGTCTGCTTTGTTGCTTCCAAGCGCCTTCAAACAGTTTTCCACCTGTTTGTTTCTTCTTGTTTTGTTTTTGTAGGTTTATAGACGGGATGCTCAAATTGGTAAGAGCTAACCTGTCATACCTGGAACTGGAAGGGCTGTGTCACCTTACTGCTTGTTTCCCAATAAGATGAGAATCATCCGGACCAGGGATGTTTTCAGAATCTCCACATGGTTAGTCAAAACGATGTATGTGCTATAACTGTGCTACAGTGCTTTATCTCTTTGCAAACTACACTGTGGAGTGTTCTCCTATTGACCCCTATTTACAGCCCCCAACGCACCCCTTTTCCACAGAACGGGACTAGCAAGACTTCTCCTCCGTACAGAGGTCACTGGCCACTGCGAGGCATAAGATGTGCTTTCAGGATGTTCTGCGTCTAGAGCATCCCCGCATCTAGTTCTCACAGGCTCCGGGTGGACATTTCTGATGGGGCTTTTCAAGGCTGAGGGATTTATTTTAGAGAACTTTAAATTTGACTCAAGAGCTGAACATGTCCGCATCTAGTCTAGGTATCTCTCCTCATTTTAGTCCAGACATCACTAAATTTGAAGGCTGTTTTCTATAGTTTATATCATTTAAGGATGTAGGTGGTCTCCTAGTTTCATGGTAGATGAAATTTTTAGTCCCTTTCCTACCAAATTTTGGGTAGTTTACAGTTGGCAGTGAGAGAGGAATGAAAGCATCTGTTCTCTGTCATCTTCAGTCTCTGATCAGGAGCTTGATTTGGGACATAAAATCAATATGACTTGATGACTCATTTGAGCACAAATTCTCAGTGAGAGTGATGTGCTCCCAAAGGTGGTAACTGGTTCTTGGTGAAGATAAGAGGGGTGAGAAGATCCTAGGTAACACAGTGGTCGTGGTCCCCTAAGGGGCCACAGTGGATAAACAGATACAGGACACCTGTGTTATTAAAATGTCAGGTAGGGAGGGCTATAGGAAAAGAACATCCAAAAGTCTCCTTAGGGGCTTGATAACAATGAAAAGATTGAGGAGTAATGTGTTAGAAGGAGGCTTGAGGGATAGTTAAAAACTAGTGTGCCTTCCAGCTTTTTGATTTGGGAACCAGGTGGGTAATGGGGTAGAAAAAATATACTTACTCTGTTCAAATATTAAATAAGCCAACGTTTTGTTTATGTTTGTTCTAAGAATCATTTTAGGGATCTTAATGATTACAAATGATCAGTTAAAAATAGATATCCTTGTTTTTTAAATAAAATTTGTATTTTTAAAAAATTCCACATATAAGTAATATCATAAACAAACTATAGTTACCAAAGGGGAAAGGGGGGAAAGGATAAATTAGAAGTTTGGAATTAACGGATACAAACTACTGAATATAAAACAGATAAACAACAAGGACCTACTATATAGCACAGGGAAATGTATTCAATTTCTAGTAATAAGCTCTAATGGGAAAGAATTTGAAAAAGAATTTTATATATATGTATAACTGAAATACTTTACTGTACACCTGAAACTAACACTATAAATCAACTACACTCAAATAAAAAGTAAAATTAAAAAATATGTATATCATCATGTATTTCCAATCTGTTATAAATTCAACTAAGTATATATGTACACACACATATATTCAGTGAACACTGAAACATTAGAAAGTAATCTCTCATATCATGTCATCTGAACCATAAGAGAATATAAATGAGTCACAGGTGATAAAACCATATCATAAAACTGAAGACGGACACACACAAACGATTTCTTGTTATACCTGCAGTTTTAGTTTACAAAGGAACAAAGAAGACCATTAATTATTCTAGATGATTCAGATAACTTAGAAAACATTTCCACTAATTATAGGAAGCCAGCATATATGGTCTCTTGAGAATCTTTCAAGTTCTATGGGTCTATGGTTTCTTGATTCACTATATGGGACATGACGTATGTATTCAATTAGCAAGTGTTGATCAATATGGATTTGGCTATAGCGTTGATGCTTTAGGACGGCCTCTTTAAAATCAAGGTAATCATATTTTAAAATGAGTAAAGAAAGACAGCTCTACATGATGATTTTCTAAAAAAAAAAAAGCCTTTTAAATTTTTTACCATACTGTTTTAAATTTAACATATACCAAGCGTAGAATGAAGTCTGTTAACTACGTGCTGAAGCCATGAATTTGAAAATAAAATATATTCCTTTGGACAGACTGTTATTATACTATGTAAAGCTAACACGCTTAAAGCAATCACAAGTACTTCTTCTATTTCATACATCAAGCGCATGATTAAGACACAAAACGTGCTGTAGGAAAATGGACCAATAAGCCTGATAGAAACCAAACAGTTTGCAAGTTTTCTTTTTCTTTGAAATTAGAGCTTTTTCCTCACTGTATTATACCAAAGACTTGCAAACATAATACAAAAACTGTCGGCCAAATCAAGGTACTATCTGAATTCAGAATACTTAATAGCTAAAGAATTAGAACCCGATCTCATATTTTAATTTTTTTCCTGCACATCATAGCGCCAGAATTTACTGTGCCACATAGTTTGGTTTACAATATGCTTCTAAGGCAGCGATCTGTCCTCTTTACTTTTTTTAAAATAATATTTTTAATGAGTCTTCAGTGGATGAAACAACTACTTGTAAAACTGCTCTAGTGGAAGGATTAAGCGTGAGCCCTGCTCTCTAAGTCTTCTCTTAATCTTTTATTTCTTCTGTTTCAAATGTGTATGTGTGTACGCGGGAACATGCAGAGGTAGTAATGTTCGTTCGAACACCTGCAGTTGAGAGCATGACCTGAAAACCTTCACGCTAATGAAACTGAACTTCTCCAAACCAACGCTTACATTCATCCCGCTCATCATAAATCATAAAGCGAGGTGGAAAAATTAAGCATGAATAATAAAATCCAGATTTTGAAAGCTGTTGTGTCATACCCTATGGCGGCCATCTGCCTCTAAGACACGTTAGGGATAACTTTTAAAAGTTCAGAGTAACTCGAATATTCACATCTTGTAGGGAGAAACTGAGCTACAATCATATATCGAGGGCAATCTGACAGACTCATCACTTTTTCTCACTCACTCCTGTGGGGTGGAAGTGGTGGATATGGTTCTCATTTTCCAGATGAATACACACATAATAACGTTTCATATGTATTAAGAGTCATTTAAACCCACAGAGCGAGGGATCACATCCGTTTTGCTTTGCAGCATATAGTGGGTACCAAGTGTGGTCCCTCAATGTAATAGGTGCTCAATAAATGACTGGTGAATGAACGGATGAGTGAGTGAACCGTTAAACAGGAAAATAAATTAAGTTCTGCAGAAGCTGTGTACTTACTGCAGTTCTTTTACTGGTTAGTGATCGTATCAAAACAGAAATCAACACACACACACATACACCCCCCCCCCCAACAATGTCCTAATCCAGTCATCTGTCAATGGACATTTAGGTTGTTTCCATGTCTTGGCTATTGTAAATAGTGCTGCTGTGAACATTGGGGTGCATGTGTCTTTTTTAATTAGAGTTCCCTCTGGATATATGCCCAGGAATGGGATTGCTGCATCATATGGTAAGTCTATTCCTAGTTTTTTAAGGAATCTCCAACTATTTTACATAATGGCTACACCAAACTACATTCCTACCAACAGCGTAGGAGGGTTCTCTTTTCTCTACACCCTCCCCAGCATTTATCATTTGTGGACTCTTAAATGATGTCTGGTATGAGGTGATACCTCATTGTAGTTTTGCTTTGCATTTCTCTGATAATTAGCAATACTGAGCAATTTTTCATTGGCTATTTGTATGTCTTCATTGGAGAATTGGCTACCAATTATGAAATATAAATACATCTATTATCATACTGATCAGATTTTTCATCTTTTAACCATGAGTTTGAATAAACAGAATTTTAAAACTTAGGCAGGTGTTAGTTACTAAAAAAAAAGAAATAAGAAGCAGTCATATATTGAGAATAATCATTACTCACAGTTTTATGGGAATAGGGAACATTTAAGGCAGAAAAGCCTGTAACCCTCTGATGTCATTTTGTTCTTTTTTTTTTTTTTTTCCATTACAAACTCTCCTCAGAGGTTTTTACCACATGGTTGATAGTAGACATGGCATACCTCTCTGTGTGTGTGTGTGTGTGTGTGTGTGCGCGCGCGTGCGCCTGCCTATGAGGATATTCAGGGAGAAGAATGTACATAAACAGATAACTGGGCTCTGAATGTCAGAAGAAAGACTGGTCCCTTCCCATATCTCACTGCACCTTCTTTATTCCTCCTAAACGTTCTAAAAAATCAAATATGCACCACATATGAAGAATCCCGGACCTGAAGTACAGGACTACAGGAAATATGCCTCTTTATGTTAGTCTTGGGGGAAACTTACTTAGCCATTAGCTTTACTGCCTAAATCGATGTCATGCACTTACATAAAGATAACTCTCAGCTCAGATGTGATCGAAACTACAAAGAAGAGAAAGGGGAGCTGAAAACAGGGAAACGCCCAGAGAAAATGGATTTGTCATTAAGAAATTTATTTGTATCCTTTTCAGGTCTGCCCCCCTCCCCATCACCTTCAATTTCCCACAAAGTAACCCTGGCTCCAGTACACTCCCAGGTAGATTCTAGTCCCTTGTTGAGCTGCCTAAAAGTTTTCTGTTCTTTACTTTCTTCCTCAAAAATCATGTAGCCAAATTTTTCCTGACGATTAATTTTTGAAGAATCCATTTTCCTGAAACTTCAAGAGAAAATGACAATGGACCCATATATTGTTTTCACAGTTGGTTAGTAATATATGTTCAATTAAATCCATCATACTTTATAGCGTAGAACATAGACAAAATTGCTTTAAGCTTTATGGCTTTGTAACTATTAGTAAACTGTTTTCAGTAATTAAAAGCGAAAGGTCTTTGTTTAAACCCTATGTATCAATATTCTTGCTAAGTTGAATAGGTTTTGAAATAATATCTTAAAAATATTTCAGTAAAAAGGAATCAATTAGAATAATTTTTACCCCTTTATCCCAACAGCTTAATGTGGCTACATACTTAGGTCTTTTAATTCTTCCTTTAATTTTAGAGAACTTAATATTCTGATAGGACCAGATGCTGAGAACATTAGAAGTAGAGATAAAACATTTTTTTCTATTAATGTCTTTACCGATTGGACTTGCTCATGTAGAGTCTCAGAGAATGTCATTGTTAATTAACAGTAAGATAAGTGCTCTCAATCGGCTCCAACGTATGAGGTAGGTACAGAAAAACCCAGGAGATGGAACGCTCTAAGATACATTTTATTCTAAAACATCAAAATGTGCAATAATATTAGATTTCCAGATTATTAGAAAGATAATTATTCCTATTTTGAGCATTTTTATCTCTTGGATCTCTCATCAACCACAAAACTCCTTCAATGAAACCTCTATTTCTGAAAACTCATTAAGAACAAATATAAAATGCGCCCTGTCCATATTGAGTCTGCTTTGCTTAGGGCAGGATTGGATACCTGAGGTCTTTTCTCTTCAGCAGAATTATTTAAGCAAACTTCATGCAAATTTCTTATCACACACATAATGTAAAATAGAGATGTGTATTTTGTTATCATGTCCACCCGAAGGCAGACAAACTGCTTTGGGATTAAAGAAGAGACCAGCACAATGCGGCCCATGGGGAAACACAGCCGGCTTTCTGTTTGTTTGTTTTTTTTTTTTTGCAAATAAAATTCTATTGGAATACAACTATGCTCACTTGTCTGCAGTTTCTGTACCACAATGACATTGAAAAGTAGTTGGAACAGAGACTGTCCTGCATGGCCTGAAATGTTTACTACATGGCCCTTCACGGAGAGAGCTTTCTGACACTGGACTTTGTGGTCCACGGAACACTTTGTGGATTTAATCATCTTAGAAGAAACTCCTGTGACTGTGACTTGGAGCCATCTCCAGAATTATGACAACAGTTATAAATTATACCTGATAGTAGACGGTACCCAACAGTCTAGGCAATAACACACAATAGTTAGTAATTTCTCAACCCACACTAGTCCCAGTTATTTTAATGCAATGTTTTGCAGCTTGACCTGAACAGTAGTTTAGCAAGAATATTCAGGAAGCTAGGTGCATTTGCATCCCGCAGATGCAGGCCTGATTTGTACAAACAGCATTGCCCACTCACCTGATCCTACCCCGGGGGCGCTCAGACTGCTCAGACATGAAGCTTGTACTGCTGAGGCGGGAGGCACTGCTGGTTCGGGAAACGGCGGACACATCGCTGACATCACTATCTGATGACTTGGCAGAGACGTTATCACAGCTTCTGTACTGATCTTTATGAATGTTATACTAAAGATTAAAAACAAGAAAGCGTGAGCTCCATCATCAGATCATGGACCACAGAGACATACATGGCGAAGTTCACGACGGCTTTGCCCACGTCAAGTCAAAGTGCCCCTTCATAAAAACAGGGGTGGGACCTCCAATCATCCAAACACTAAATGCAGTCCATGATTTCCAATACAAAAATCCCACATCCTTTGAATGGTAAGAAGTGGCTTATAAGGACTGAAGTATAAAAGACTCAAAAATGTAAATGCTTAGGTGTAAAATCATTGAAGAAATTATTTACACAAGTGTCAAAACATCAAAATTGTATTATTTTTTTCTAGTATATCAATTTATTTTTTCTTGCTGTGGTTTTCATTATTGGCTACAAATTCTACTCATCTTCTACACTATCCATGGTACAGACTGCTTCCGTCTGCCTGTGCTTTCTGAGTCTTTCTAAAACGTATACTCAATTTCCCTACACACTTTCCCTACTCTAGACATCACACTTTTGAAATTTCATCCAAAAATATAACTCTCTACAAAAAAGGCTGATATTAAAGGCTGTGCCAGAGATAAGGACAGCAGTGGAAGAGAAGACTAGACTTTGACTTTCCATCATGGTGTAATTAGTCATTTTCAGATTTAACTATTCAACGAAGACTTGAAGTTAAAAAATGACTCAAAAAAAAAAAAAAAGATTCCACTAAGTGTTGAAAGCAAAAAAAATGGGATTCCTATTAAAATTTCAGTATACACTACCTCTTATATTTAAGTGTGTCTTTATAGTTTAATATTCATTGTCATCCATTACTAAATTAATACTAAAGATAAATGTCTTAGAAATCATTAGGTAAAAGATTACAACTTGCAAAGCTGTCAAAGCAGTTAATCCATTCTTCTTTTTACTGCACTCTCTTATTGCAATGTATGACACAGTGAATAGTTTTATATTATCTGTATTACTTTTATATGTGTTTTAGTCATAATAAATAGTAAGGTTATACTAGTGTATGCAATTTATAAATAACGAATATATAATTGATTTTCTATTGTTAGATACTGGAAGGTAAGATAATATAACTTCTTACATAAAAGAAAAGAACATATAACTAAAAGGAACACATGACCAAACACTGGGTATTTAAGTTTCATATCAAGCAATTTAATTTTGCACTTATGTGCTAAGGTGTGAAAATATCAAAAGTTTGTTAAATTTGTAGAAAAGCTCATCCATCTTCTGCCCTCCATGAGTTTTACTAAATCTAAAATAATCTAAATACTTTCTAAAATTTTGTATATGCAGTTGTCTTGATAAAGAATACTAAATGAAATGATGCTAAAATGTGGATCTGTATATACAAAAGGACTATAAGACAATAATGTTTTTTAAAAAAACTCCTAGAGGAAGGGTCATGTTTATTTCATAACCCTTCAAATGAGAATAGTTCAGGCTTAAGTCATTAAAATGTTAATTTTTCACCTCTCACGTGTATGTGTTGGGCAAAGAATTTCACAACAAGTGTGACAACAATTCCAAATTTATAGAATATCCATAGAATTATCTTTCCAAAGAATTTTTTCATAATTGTCTGATTTGTTTTTGAAAGGCATATATGCTAAATAATTCAAAAGGAAATCCATATTTGTTATTATGTTCAGAACTGAGCTATTTATATAACTTCAAGTCTGACCTAAAATTAATATTATTTAAGACAATGTATTCAAAGTAACGTGTTAATGGTTTCCCAACAAATTCTGTCATATCTGATAGCAGGATGCTGACTGAGAGGATTCATTTCAATCAGAACTGTTTTTTATTTACAGAATAGATGTAAAAATTTAATATGCACACATAGTGGAATGTGATTTTAATACTATTACTGGGGTACAAACTTAATTTCTATATTACTTATTTCTGAAACTAATTATGTAATTATCAGAATGTTTCCAAATACTGAAATGATAGCTTGACCATGAGAGACTGTGAATGAATTGGTTTCTAATACAATAAAAATTTACCCAGCTGTGGGAGATTTTTCTGGCATTGTACTGACCACCAGAACAAATGTTCTAATATTTGGCAAATAATAAGCAATGTAGACTACAGCATAAGGACATGTGGGTGTACATGGAACTATTTCCCCAACTGAAGAAATCCCCCTTTTCTATCTCTTCCTCTCTCTCTCTTTTTCTGTAATGGAGGTGCTGGGGATTGAACCCAGGACCTCGTGTGTGCTAAGCATGTGCTCTGCCACTGAGCTATACCTACCCCTCTCTTTCTCACATTTTTTGTATATAAATTTTACTATTCCAGCAAAGTGCTAAAACAAGAGATTTTAAAAGATTATATGTCATATTAAAATTTCTTATATTGGGGTAAAGAAAAATCCATCATTCAGACACAGGGTCACGGTTTTGTTCACACTGGCTATTTGAAGAAAAGTGAAAGGCTTTTACATTCACTTTTTACTACGATATCTACTTATTTTCAAAATCTGCTAAAAGTTTGAATTAATCACATTGACTTTTCCTCAAGCATGATTTGTCAAATTTCCTACTTAGCGATGAAGTATTTTAAAGGAAACCCATTAATTATACTTTGAGAAATGTAACATCCTCAGGAGAAAGTTACACTGACCACAGAGCAGAGAAACAAGTCATTGGTGTGAGAGGAGGTTCTAACAGTAGGGCTGCTATTTTTGTAAGTAATGAACATTCAGTGGCTTCCGATGGAACCCATTGCATCAACCTTGCTTGCTGTTCCTGGGTTATGGGAACATAAGAACTCTTTAGAATGTGAGAGCCTGCATGCAAATTCACCCTCCAACTCTGAATGTCACTCCATCACCAAGGCATGTGACTCTGTCTAACATCAATGGGAAAATTGCACAGTGTCACATTTCCAGAATACGGAAGCAGATTTGTGTTTTATCAAAATCCAAGTTAGTGCTAATTCCTTACTCAGGATGGAGTTAGGTTCATTTAATACTTTAAAGGAGATGCCAGGTTTGAAACATCTTAGGAATTATACTAGATGTGTCTGGTCATGCTTTGCACTGAAGACAACCGAGTTCTGTTGGTGTTTGGTAATAAATATTCTGAAAACAGTCAACTATTTCTAACTTGGCAGAATTTCAACTAAGGTGCATTGCTTCATTGAAAATGGCAAACGGATTAGAACGCTAGAAGCGAGTCAGTAAAGGAATAAAGTTCAAAATTTAATGTATATTAAATTTATGAAGATACTGGTTCTCAACCATGCAAATAAAAATGAATCTTTGTAGAGTAAATCCAAAACAGGATGAGGTAAAAGGATAAAAATTGAGAAAAAAATGAGAGAGGTTTAACTGAAACTGTTAGTGGAAACTATTTAAAATTTTTATTATAAGCATTAAGCTATAATGTGAATATTAGAATTGTGGAGAATATTTACCTTTTACTTAACATGTAAAGTTAAAAATAAGCTAATTATCTGCTATTTTATCTTATGTATTTTTTCCTGTCCTATATTCTTAGAAGTTTTTAAAGATACCATATCTTTGATCTCACACTTATTAATATAATTTATAATAATTTTACTTATGTCATATAGTGGTGTCAGTTTATACCATAAGAGCAACAGTAATGTATCTGAAAGTAATGAGTTTTTAATATTAAAATGCAATGTGAGAGAAAAAGAAAAAGGATGCCTGTGCAGAGGAGGAGAAATGATATAATATAGAATATGGTAATTTAACTGCGTGCAAATTAAAAGCTGTAGAAGAACCTCTGTGTCAAACTGGAGTCATGTGTACATTTCAGTGACGTCAGAAGCAGAACAAAGGGGAACCTACGTTCCAGATCTGGTGTCCCTGGGCCACCCTGAACAGAAAGGCTTTGCTAAGTTCAGTAGATCACCTCCTTTCTTCTGGAGGAGCCTCAGTCTTCATAAGTTTGGTAAATCAGAGAGCTGGAATAGAAGATCACTTCAAGGTATTTTCAAGTTCTAAATTTCTATCCATCAGAGAATTTGGAATCTCCCAACCAAGCTAAATCCACTTTTGATTTGTTATGAAAATGTGTGAGTGGTGGTTTAGACTGCTAGGTAGGGCACTTCATTTTGTAGTTTTTTTGATCAATGGATTTAATGATTAGAGTCCTAGTTCAGAAAGGCTATCGGTATTTCACCCTGATTCTTCATTGACCTCTTTCTTGTTTCCTATGCTGGCACTAACTCTCCCTGCTGCTCCATGCCACCTCATCCTTTGACATGATGCTAAGAAATCGAAAAGGCATTTTCAGCTTTAATGAAGCATTCCCGTTTTACAGAACCTTTCCAAAATAACTACATGCAACAGCACAGGAAGAAAACCTAACTTACCCTGCTTCCTAATTCTTACTGCATTTGTGGGAAAAGGAAACAAAAAAATGATAATGATGTCCATCAAGAAGACAGACAAACAGCTGACTCAGTGATAATACAGTAAAGAACAAACCACAGAAAAACTACATGGGGCTGGAACCAGCAACTCTGTGGGACATCAAGATATTTTGCTTACTGACTCTTTTTTTTTCTTTACTGACTTTACTTTTTAACACGTTTCAGACTTCTAGAGAGTTTGGCCTCACTCAGTCTCAGCGACCCCTGGCTTTGGCCAGTTTGAAACCCTTCTGCAGGGGTTGTATCTAACCTAAGACGTAAAATGACAGACTGTTCAACACACATGACTCTATGGTGGTCTGGTGACAAATCAAATTTCATAATCACTCCTTTTTTTTTTGGTATAAATCTCTGAATATCTGACTATATAACGAACAACCTCCAACATTTAAAAATAAGGTTTTCCAGGTTCATGTAACAAGCTAATAGTACTGACGTAGTATAATTTTTATTTAATTTTGAATTTCTAAAAGATCATTATTCCCCAAAGGGCTCTTGACATCAAATTATAACACAGCTTGTCCCATAGTGGCTGTTGCCCCTTTTGTGGTATTTGAAAAAAAAAAAAAGATTTTTAAATAAACCAGATAATATATTTAAAATTGCTTTACAAAGTATAAAATTCTATGTGTATTTTAATTAAAATTATCAGATGCTAGTTAGCAGTTTATTAACTCCTTATTGCATCCTTACAAAGCAATATTGAAATATAAATTAAATGTTTATTGCTCCTTGAAATGGTGTGGATTTCAGTTTCAAAGAGTTTGAAATGAGTTACTTTTCTTACTAAAGACAGATCGATAAGAAATCTCACATCACATAATTTCTGTCCTTCACTAACAAATATCAATAGAAATATCAACCTCAAATAGTATTTAAGACTATACATCTATATCTTAATATTTTAACTACAATATTCAACAATATTCAAGCAATAAAACGGCTTGATGTACCTTGCTTATTTGTGTGAATGTGACTACTGACAATCCATCACTGACTTTAATACCAAGTATTTTCATCTTGTTTTCAGAAAAACATTTAATCTAAGTTAATGAATCCTATTTTAGTAAAGCCATGTCGTGTGAAAACACCACGAGGAGAGAGGGTACGATGCAGGACCGCCACGGTGAGTGACAGCTGCTCTCGGACTCCTCGGTGCTCACCTGTCCTGCCTGCTACGCACAGTGTAATTTTTCAGTAGGGAAACTACGAGTTGGATATGGCTGGGTTTACCTTGGAATATTGATCGCGATCAAGTTCTTGACTAGAACCAGACCCTGTTGTCTGCTTAAATCGATGCACTTTCATTTTCATCTGTCTTGTTCGTTCCTCCACTACTAAGCTTGCTGCAAAAACACACAATGGAAGTCTATTAAAACACAGGAAGCAGCTTCGAGGAACCGAATGGCTTAAGATTTCAATGCTTTTGATATGACTTCAAGGAAATGAAATTTAGCAATAACGTGATTCATAAACAAAAGGCAGGATGTACCATGTGAGCCACTCTGGCTCTAAAGATGAACATGACTCAGATCACACAGAACGGGGAGCACAGGTGTTAGTAACAAAAGCAAGGGAGCCTAGTCCTTCATCTGACAGGAAATGATTTCCACCCCGTTCATAAACGACTACGTGGAACAAAATTTAATTGTGAAAATAGGCCTTCTGTTTAATCAACTGGTTGTTGCACGGACATATATAGAGAAAACAAGTCTGCAGACTGAGCACATCGCACATGTATGCACACATTTACATGCACTGCACACCGCTTAACATCCTTTGTCACAGAAGTCACCCCAAAACTGTTTTAACTGGAGAGTGTCTGCTTTTCTGAGGCCTTCTTACGAAATCGTTCATATCTACCAGCAGCTTTTCATGGGTATTTGCCAATCTTAAAAAAGGGACTCCCTGAGAGAAAAGATTAGTTTTCTATTTTTGACAGCTATGCCTGTGACCACATAGATGAAATTCATAGTTTTTGAAACCGTGGTATTGAATGTTAGCTCTTTAATTTAGAATATGTAAAGAAGTGTATTCCACTGAAGCCTTTATCAAGCTCCCAAGCAGCAGGTGTGAGTGTTGGGATGGGAAGAATCACAGCCTTCCATCGAGGATGAGTTCTTTTAAGCCAGAATCCATCCCAAACCGCTTAGTTTTTACAGATGAAGAGCTAAGAATCAGTCGTGCACATATACCTGTGGTGTAGGAGGCCTCTGTTTATTTTTCACAATGTACCTTTTGCCAATTTCAGACTCTTCAATCTCTCCAACAAGAGCTACGATTTTTAAGGTGTATACATACACATAAACATGACCAGAGCCACAGTGCTTGTGATTAATGTATTAGGACATCTGCCGAAAGGCCCCATCATTTAAAGGATGATGGAAACCCTGATAGATCTGATTGACTTGGCTGCTGATTTCATCTCTTACAAGGAGTTTATAAAGATCCTTGCTGGCAATTTTTTTCCATTGCAATGAATAAACATGGCCTGTGATTTCTGATAAAAGGACACTGACATCCATTGTAAGAATTAAGTAAATCTGTAGCTTTTTTGGTGTGTTCAAATACAGACTAATAGCCCACGAGATAAATACATGGTTTGCAATATGTGGGTAAATGTTTTAATCATACTTTTAAGGCCAAATTACTAGATGTTTAGCTTTGTTTAAATTCAGTAAATTAGATAGACAATTTCAACTTCTAATGTCACAGTTATGGGAATTAAGCAATGATGCACACTTGCTTTGAAAATACTGACTTCAGGGATAGTAAACGAGGACTTATGATGAATGAATTGTTCAATAGAGATCTTGAGAAAAGCAGCTCAGAAATGCATTAATTACTTGACAATATATAAGGAGTCATAATAAGTATTATAAAGCAAAATGCTACTAGAGAGCAGCTGGGAATTGAGGCAAAGCTATTGAAAAATGTGAGTTATATTTACAGAAAGCAATATACCAAGTGGGAAAACGTACACAGATCTGTTCTCTGCCCTCTGCCTGTGACGTGGGGCCTCTGGGCACTTGCTTGGCGGTTCGCTCGGGGCTGTGAGAAAGCCCAAAGGACTCTAAACAGCGGCATTCTACAGCTAAAGATTTAAGCAATTCCAAGTCATCTCCACTTGCGATAAAAGTGAATTTAAATGATGTTAGCTTAATATTCTCAGCAAGACATTAATTTCATTTTAAGAAAATCTTGACACTGATTAGCCCATAGTTTTGTGACCTTCACCTTTGGTATCATGTCATTCTCAAGAAGGACCGTTACTGAACACTGAAAAGACGATTTCCCAAGAGCTACAGCCTGAAGTGGTCTGACACAGTCCTGGCGACTTAACCTCGCCAGGATTAGCACGTCACTTCCTTAAATAGGGTTACTTAGCTTATGATATGGCTGAACTTAACTCTGTATTTTGCAAAAGTCAAAACTAAATATTAAGAAGGCAGTGGTTGTCTAACTAAAATGTATCCTAAAATGGTTTTAAATGATTTCACTTTGACCTCCCCAAAATGACTAATATACTATCCTTATCCTTGAACATGTGCAAGTTACTATCATGTAAGCTGTCAAAGAAAGAAAATCTCCAAAATTTGTTTCTTTGCAAAATCATGAGTAGACTTCCTTGACTCCCCAGCAAAAACGCAGTTTCTCTGTTATATCCTCATCTCTTGGTCTCAGATTCCAAGATGCAAAATGCAAACAGCTTATCATTGACTTACTCATATTAAAAGGTCAGATAATTACATATAATTCACATTAAAAAACACAATGTCTCATTATTTCCTGATGATGTGTACATTAGTGTGTATTCTAAGAAGAATTGTTTATACAAGTTGTCATGTTTCAGTACTTTTTTTTCATTAACATCAATGAAGAAGCTTTAGTGTGAATTTGAAAGTTCTTTAACTTTTCTACAGATTTTGTTTACTCTGCATTTTATTTTTCAACTGTAGATTGTGGAATAAAATGGCATTATTTCTGGATTATTGGTGTGTCAATCTAAATAGGAAGAAATATTTATGAGCTGAAATAGAAAATTTATCACAAATTTGAACTGGAAGACATGATTATTAATGTACATTTTTTATATGGAGAAAAATAGATAGTAATGATTAAAACTGAATTGAATCTTTGGAATATGATTATCTGACGAGTATCTCACTTTAAGTAAAATTAACCACAGTCCAGAGAGCTCAAATTTCTCACTTTGAAAAGGATGGTTGCTGATCATCATTTAAAAATTTTATATTACTAATTTTAATGCCAGCAGCAAAATTAAATTATGAAATAAAATATTTTCAAATTCTCCCACAAATCCTAGCATTAAATTCACGTATTAGGAGCATTCTGAATGCTGGGAGCATTGTAAACTAACAAAATCATTAAAGCATCCGTTACTATTCTTTTATAAAAAGATTGTAAGAGTTGGAGGACTTTTTTAAAAAATTTCAAAACTGCCACATACTAGAAAGTGAAATAACCCCTCCCACTTTTTATAACAAATATAATTATCATGCAATTTCTTTTAGTCTCTTATTGAAAATGTACTTTCCATATAAAATTTTCTAAAGATAAGGATGTTCACTGTAGAGGGTATTTCGGCTAACACTGCCGACAGCCTGATAGTAACAGGAACGATTCACTTTCCCTACCCCCCAAGGTGAGATTAACATTGTATTTTTATACAAAACTTTTGTTTTTAAGATGGAATTTTTCACTATGCTTTCCACAAGCTGAACGGTGTGTCTAATGTTGAATAAACTGTGCTTTTTAAAAGGCAGATATTAATTTACCTAAAAGATATTTATTGAATTTTATCCATTTTTTTTTAGATCAACTTTACATCCACTGTGATTTTTAAACTCTGTCGTTTTAATCCAATGAATGTACATATGTCAAATATCAACTCAGCAATTACAATTAAGCAAATTATAATTAAGAAAGTACAAAACTAGAACTTTTTTTTAGGGGTTAAGTTAAAATAATACTTATGAGATCATTTCTTCTCTTCTAAACTGGTATACTCAAGGTGAGAAAAATAAATACAACTTTAAAAGTAATTTATTACTTCTGATGGAAAGTATTCGGTATTATTAAAAACAAAGATAGACTGAAATAATTAGTTCTTTTTTCATGTCCCATGTCTTGCTGTGAACTCAACCTTATACTATGAATGATCTTTGGTGAAATTGCGAAGAAGCTGAAATCATTTGCAAATATTGTATTTATGCTTATATGCATTTTCCTAGATCTGTCCCTTTCATATAATTATTAGGGAGGCCTGTGACTTAAAAAAAGGCTTAAGATTCCTTAATAAATCTCCCCTAACCCATCACTAAAAAATTTCTACAGTATCACCTCATCCAAAGAGAAATGTGATTTTCTGGGAAACTCCTTGGACCTAGCAGACATTTGTGACTTGCTTTAAAATATTGTAAATATTATGGTTCTGTGTCATTTAAGATAAATGTAATTTAAACATTACATTCTCATAAGTATATTTTAAATATTATTCATGAATTTACAATTACCTAAATACAAATTTGCTCTGATCTTCAAATTCCTTAAATCTTTCACATTTCTCCCTATGCCTCTAGAAATTAACATGAATTCGAAATTTCAAAGGTTTGTGTTAATAGGCAAAAAAGATAATCTATGTAACCTATTGGTAAACCTGTATTTTCAAGTATTCTAGGTGAAATATGAGTGTGGAAGAGAATAGAAATAATGAAAATTTCTATATTATTAGATGTATTAAAGTAAAAAGGTTACGAATATTTTATTCTATAGCAAGATCAGCTGGTGCCTGTGTCAAAGGTGAAACCTGATAACGTTTGGACAGGATAACAGCGTGTCGTGCTACCTACAAAGCGCTGCCACACTTTAATGCCTCTGCTTCCTGGCTGTTTAGTAACAGAAGGAGAGTGGGGTGAGAGTGGGGCCCCCATCCTCGCTCCAGGCTCCAGTGCACGTCTCAGAAAGAGTGATGGCGAATGACCACACATCTGGAAGTTGTCGAGTAGAATTAAATACATGAACGAAACACCTACGATGCCTTAGTTGTTGACAACACTGAAAAAAAAAAAATCCCTTCTCTGAAGCTTTTTTTTTTTAAAAAAGATCACTAACAGTGGGAACTCAAATACTAGAAATAATACAGTATGAAACATTAAAGAAGATATGAAGATTAAAAAGTATAAAAGATAAAAAAAATTAGCGGACTGAATCTGTAACCCTTAGTAGCCATACGCACACACAGCCTGAAGAGAAAGGAAGATGCTTTTATATTTGAAAATTCAAAAATGCAATAGTGGTCTCTAGTCACAGGGTGTTTTTTTTTTTTTGTTGTTGTTGTTTTTTTTTTTTGGCTTTGGAGGAATACAAATTGTTAGGCTGTATGAACGTTCTCCGTAACACCTGGAAGCAACGTGGTAAAGTGGTGAGAACCCAGGTCCGGGGAAGAGCAGGCTTAGATCACACTCTCTGACCCGTCACGGCTCCTCAGTTCCTCAGTGTGGCCTCGACCAGTCCCCATCCTTCTCTCCACTACGAAACCTTTATTTGTGAAATGCAGAGGTTGCTAGAGTGACTGCCAGCTGTTGTATTCTATGACTCCACGTTATTTCAAACAGGGCATTGGTATTTTCCTTCATATTTCCAAAAAAAAAAAAAAAAAAAAACTGGAAAACTACAATGACTTTCTCTCTGCTCTTTTCCCTAAGTTCCAGTACTTTTTAAATTTGCCAATTTACCAAAACTATAGATGTTAAGGGTGTTGACTGAAATAAAGTCACACAACGTGAGAGTTGTGGGTTAAGTTATCTTGGCGGCAAAATGAAAGCTGAGAAACTCTTCTATAGAGGCAAAGGGAAAACTCAGTGTCATACAGGATTTCAGTGAAGGGGGCACATGCAGTCAAGCACACACTCAGGCAGAGGGTGCTGCTGGTCACGAGGAGCAGATGTCACCGTCAACGATTTTCGTACTTTTCTAGATATGAGGAGATGTGAGACTTTGGGTCATAAAATCTTCTCCTGAAAATACCTAACTGTCTGAAGGCCTGTTCAGCCAGTTTTCCCAGAGCACGGAGTGCCTCACTCCTGACCTCCATCCAGAACTCCTCTCACGGAGTGTCGGAGGTCAGTGGTGGCAGCGGCTCGTGATTGAATCCAAGCAGAGTTAGGTGGCGAATGCCAACCTGATCTGATCCTTGGAGAGGCAGGTGGCATGTGCCAGTTTTTAGTTGGCAAGGGGAAAAAATTTACTGGTTATATTTTACTTTGTTACTTTCTATCTTTTTTTCCATCATTTTTTCCCAGTTAAAAGATAATGTATTTCTTGCATGTTAATCCTTAGTTTTGGGGTCATGTAAGTGTAGTAAGTGACTTTGATATAATACTTATACACCCCCTTCTCTCCCCCTACATATACAGTATACATACATAAAGATTAAATGTGTAAAAAATTTTGATGATAACAGAAATGCCCAAGTTCCGGGTCATTTTCCGAGAATAAAATTCATTTCGACTTGCAAGGGTAGAAATGTGCCAAACTGTTGCCCTTGGGACCTTGTATGATTCTCTTGGATGTGAAGGATTATGTTCAATAACATAAACAACAAAATAAAAGGTAACACCTATCCAGCATGAGAAACATAAAACACAAGTAAATAACACATGTTAATTGAAAAATAAAAAACCACATTGCCTTGAAGGACTTTTAAAGAAAATAACCTGTGCTTTGGTACTGAGGATTGAGACAGAAAACTGACACAGGGGAAGTAGGTGACTTGCACGTCTAACCACTCAGATCTTGCTGCAGCCAAAACCACAAGGTGGTCTCGTTTTAGCATGCGGATTTTCAATCGACTGTCCAAAACAAAGCTCAGGATTCTCAACCCCAGATATGACTTTCAGCGTCAAAACTGCCAAGTCCCAGAGGAACACTGAAAATATCAATCAGCTACTTGACAGATAAGAAAGTCAGGCTCTTTATGGAAGCATCTGTCACTTTATCTTGCCCTTTTGTGTTGCGTGGGGTTAAACAGCATTTTGACCTTAAATGTACCTCTGTTGTGAGAGGGGGCACTGTCTTCCTTACGGAGGCCCTTCTTAGAGTACAGTCTTCATGAAGTGCAGCCCTTCGAAATAAGGCTTCTCCGGGGGAATAACAGAACCACTCCCTGAGGGGTCATGTGGTTTATCCCAAGTGATCGCTAATCTGTTTACCCATAATTTTTGGTTTACACATCAGTTACAATGATGGCAACAGAATCTATCTTGTAAGCCTTGATGAGGCATAACTACTAAATTCAATGTCTCTTCCCTTTTTTCTGTAAAAAGTGTTTACAGATTTTAAAATCTGCAAAAAAAAATTACAATATTTAGGGGAAATCTACAGCTTTAGAGGAAGAAAGAAATCAGGGCCTATCCATGGCTAGATGTCTGTCTGCCTTCTGTCTTCTGCATCTCCCCAGAGACGCCAGGGAGAGAGGGGTGATGACGGACTCCGTCAACTGGGGCATTTCCAGCAAGGTGACCCTTGGTTGATTGAAGTGTTAAACACTCTGACGTTTTAGAAGTCTTAATACTATTATAAATAACCACATTGGAATCAGCAGAATGTAAAAACAGGGTCAAAACCAAGGGTTTGGAACTGCTTTATATGGGCCACTTCACTCACTACATCCCTAAAGTTTAAAGAGAAGGCTAGAATGACAACTATATTCGCGGGTTTGTGGTAAAAAGAGAAATGGACAAGCTAGCCCCTTTTTACCAGTGGCGCTCTAAATATTTGTGACTAAACATTCATGAATATTCATAGTAAGTGTTCAGAAACAGCAAAGCCCTAGAAGATGAAGAAATTTGAACTTTCGAAATCAACCTACAGTAACAGCAAATGAATCACCTGGTTAAGATGCATCTAGTCAATATGCATCTAAGAAAAATGTACATAAAACTGAAACCCTTTTCTACTTAATGACAGGTAAAACAATGCTGCTTCCGAAGAACACACAAATTAGTTTACTGCTTTTGGCATAGTCTAGTTTCATAATTTTTTCCTATGATGTGTTTCACAACCGTAATATACTATTAAAATAAGTGTGCAACTGTCTAAACAATAACTAATATTTAACAGAAAATCATTAAAATAACATTTTCACTTTTTTATATGAATTACATCTAATAATTAAGGTGAGTGCTAATAGTTTCATAAAAATCAGATTTTGTGTGACTTTGCAATCAAATTGCTCTTGTCAACATTTAAAAAGGAAAGCACAGGTCATTTATTTGAGCATTTTTAAACAGAAACTTAAAATACAGTTGACTAGAGATACTCCTTAAATAGCCCCTACCACTTGGTTACAATAATTATTTTACATTTTATTAGTGAGACAGGAAAACAAAATGCAACAAATGCTACTTACTCTCGGTTTCTGTTCAAATCATCTAGTCCCTTTGAACTCTAATTGCCTTTCATTCTCCACTTGTGTAAATTACATGGTTTTTATGATGAAGGAAATTATATTTACAGAAAAGACAGTACAATGTGTTTTGTTACGATTCAAACTTGCTTCCGAAAGTCAAAAGAGTTAATGCACTTAAGAAATATTATCTTAAAGGCATATAAACTAGAAATTCATTATGATAATAATGTTTTCTCACCTTGAAGTCATTTAATTTCTGGTTCTGTTTTGATCTTCTTATATCATTATTTCGATGCCCCCAAACTACATTCATGGGCTCTTTAAAACTGTCCAAGAAATGTAGCAGAGAGGGAAAAATTGGCTTACTTTTAGAATGAATAATTTAAAATATGCCTATAAAGCAGTTTGTGAATCCTAAAAAGATATGGGCTCTCAGCTTCCAACACAAAAGAGGGAAGTAAAAGGTAAATGGCCTGGTATGAACACTGCTATTTCCTCGGTTAACTTTTCAACCCCAAGATCGTGTTACCTGTACTCAAAGACACTGGCTTTGCTTTCTCCAACTGCGTAATTTGAAGAGCAAGCCAGGTATCAGAGGTTTAGCTGAGTGGCACAAAACCGGGCCGTCAGAGGAGGTGGGAACCCTATGTGGACCTCCCGGTGTTGAGTGGTGTGCGTCACAGCAACAGGGCGCGTGGGCTGCGGAGTCAGAATCCAGCTCCGTCTGGAGGCATCCTCTTGGCCCCTCTGCTCTCTCTCTATAAAAGGTGCCATTAGACCTCCCTTAGGGCAGTGCCCCTGTTGTTACCATAATTACGCGCACCATGGGCGCTCAGTAACACTGAATGAGGGAGAGCCTGCAGAGCAAAGGGGTGGAGAATACGGTCTTTGGAGGGAGGCTCACTTCCAGTTGCCATGATTGAAATGGGGCCAGCTTTCTCAGTTGGAAAATGATACTACTAGTTGTGTCTCACATTGTTGTAAAAATTTAATAAGATAAACATGTAACACGCTCAGTCAAGTCACTGACATGAGTAAGTGCCCAATGCATTCTACTGACCATGAAACGTGTTGATGGCATTTTACACCTCTCTGCATGTGCTTTGCAAAAATATGCTTTATAAAATATATGCTGGAAAATTATATACTGGTCTCCTTCAGTGAGGGTGAACAACCATTACCGTCTGCCCAGAGCTGTCCTGGTTTTAGCAATGAAAATCTTGCATCTTGTGCAACCTCTTTTGGTTTAGGGGGTGGTAATTAGGTTTATTTCTTTCTTTATTTAATGGAGGTACTGGGGATTGAACCCAGGACCTCGTGCACGCTAAGCATGCACTCTGCACTGAGCTATACCCTCCCTCCTTGTGCAACCTCTTAATCCTCGACAACCTGGGGCCACTGTTCATCTACAATTCATTAAAAAAGAACTCTCACTTGGGGCACCTTCATCTGTACCATCAGCGAGGCGTGGCGTGGCCCGGTCCCCATCTACCCAGGGAGCCCTCAAGACAACTTAATTCTCCAATAGGATCGACCCCAGAAAAGATCAGCTCACAGCAGCAGGGTTTCTATGCAAAACAAAACATCTGCTTTTTCACAGGGTAGGTGAGCCTAAAATGTGACTTTAAAGAAACTTCTGGAATTTGCTTCTATGCTGTCTGGGCTTTTCACGGCCAAGCTGTGCTCCCTGACCTCCCAGAGGAGACGGACGGCATCCCCTGTGGCTCTCTGCTCGCCTTGGGTGCATTTGGGACGTGCCTCTTTGTTTGTTTTCAGCCACGTGGTCTATTCTATGACACTTATCCACATCCTGTGTCCAAGGAAGACTTGGCAGAGTGATGACACAGGACGCAGTGACCTTGTGTCTACGTAACAACCTGACACGCTCTGTAGGGAGGCTGTAAAGTGCACACTTCATACACTTGAGGTTGTACTGCTCAGGGATTTTTTTTAGAGGAGGCACTGGGGATTGAACCCAGGACCTCATGCATGCTAAGCACGTGCTCTACCACTGAGCTCTACTCTGCCCCGGATTCTGTTTTGATTAGCAAATCATAGCTTTTGGTTAGTAATAATATAGATGAAAATGCTCTCAAATGAAGAATTACTACATTTTTTTTTCTTCCTGTTGGCTAACTGAATTAGGTCATGATCCATTTCCAATATAAAATTTTAATGTTTTTATCATACTAAAATTTATCTTTCAAATCTAAATAAATTCTCCTGAATAGTGACAAACACAATATTTTTGGACCACTGAACCTAAATTAGTGTTTCTGATACCTGAATTAAAAATGCAGAATGGCCAGAAATCTATGCAAAATCTAGGGCCCAAAACATCTTGATCTCCTTGAATAACATTTTATTTTTTTAATTACTATATATTTATTGATTAGGATATCAGACACTTTGCCAAAAAATGTATTTTGTGCCAGAATATAAATAAATTTTTATAAATTCAAACTAAGTAATTGAATACCATCTCCCATGTTCACTCTGTGACATTGAGATACATAGCACGTACCTCAACATACTAGGAGTTTGGGCTAAATCCTTGGGATTTAGGCCTATTAAAATAGGACACACTAATATATAGAGGGAGGGGGTCAAAAGTAAGAGCTTTGGGCTCGTGGTCTACGTCTCATCAGCAGCATGAATGGGTGAATCTCTCATTTCTAAATCTGGGTTTCATCTTTCATAAAACAAGGGTGATGCTACTCGCAAGACTGACTTTTAGGGTTACTATAAATAACAAATTAATTCAGTCACTCATCCACAAATATTGAGCACCTGTACTTTGAGTAAATTATACAGCATTATATAATTTTTTAGTATTATTAATAATATTATTTCATTAAGTATAAAGCTCATATTCATGTATTCAATTATCAAGCCACCAGTAACACTAAATATGGTGGCACATGAGAGTGGGATGAGGTCTGTGTCTATCTGAGACTCACATCCAAAGACCAAAAGTCAAATGTGATCCAAAGGACCAGAGGGGAGGAGGCCAGTAAGGTGCCAACAGAGCAGGTCGAGTGGTTTTTCCCCTGTGTCCCTCAGGAGGACAGGGCTGATGGGTACTGCAGGACTTTCGAGGCCAAGAGGAGTAACATTCAGGTAGCTACTTAGATGCATGACTGCAGGGGCCAGACCTTCATGAGGCTACTGCTGTTTAGAAGGAAATTCCAGGAATCTTCTACTTCTTAGAGTTAAACCCTTTCTCTATGAGAGCAGGGGAGCACCAACAGACAAAAACATAGACAAATATGCTATCATTTTCCCGAGAGAACTGTCTTCTAGCTGTCAGGGTAGCCAAACAATTTTTGAAGAAAAATACTCTTAATTTGAATCTTTTCCTCTTTGATGTGAACTCCTCACAGTACAAAATAATTCATGCCAACTGCCTTACAAAATCATTGCCAGGAAAAACACTACCTGTAAAAGTAAGTTTGCTTGTCATTTCAATAAATACAGTTACACAGCTCACATATTATGAAAGAAAAGGAACAATATGAAATTGTTAAAAAGTTACATTAATATTTACCTTTTGTGGATGAGTTATATTTTTCTTGTTCTTCAATGAATTAAATGCACATAATGATGGAAACAAAAGAAAGAAATCAGCAGGTTTATAGTTAGACATGGAAATGTGAATCAACACAATGGCATGAATAATAAAAATGCATAATGTATAACGTGACATAATTGCATGACAAATATGGTACTAAAATTAATCAAAGAAAGAATGAATACAATAATTTAAAGATTTGAAATAAAAACAGAAACATTGGGAAATTAATATATTTGACATTTGAACACTGTATTTTTGTGGTATTTTTTCTTGCCTTTAAGAATTGCAAAATATTTCAGCACCCACTTTACTAAGGTATTTTAATTTTAATCCAATGTGACTTTTTATTGCAAATGAATTTAAAAGCATATTTAACATTCATAAGTAGCATTTTCATTTCCAAAATGACAGCATTTTAGATAATTTGAAATTTCATATAATAAATGAGAAAGATAAATTCCTTTTTTTTTTTTTTTTGCTAGATAGTAGGCATTTTCTTTTCACTGTGAAAAATATTCTGTAACATTTTCCACATGGAAAAAAATATATTCTCACTTAAGTGGTCCTTTCTTCCTTCTCAAATTTGTATTAAAATATCTCAAAGTGAAATTGTTCTTTGGGGACGATATTTCTTAGACATTTCTTAAGCTTTTAGCGACCTCCTTGTTGGTACACTGTTTTACTGAGAAATAATGGCCTATCTAGATATTTCTGAAGGGAATGCCATTAGAGTTTTAGGTCGTTAACAACAGAACGCATAATACATAACTGGCACATCAGGTGTTAGTTTATGAAGGATCCTTAAATACATCTTTTAAAGAAGTCTAGGCTGCACACACACATAAAAATCACTTGACTGGCTTCAGAAAATCACACATTTTATGCAACAAATTGTGTTGTTTTCAGTCTCACTCTCCACAAGGACTACATTGGCATAAACTCAGAGAAGTTTCTTGCAAGTCTTTGCTCTCCATTATCACATACCATTAGAGTTACCTAAATTTTAAGGCTACTTTTTCAGTTACTTTACCTCAAAATCTATATTGTAATCACTCCTCTTCTTTTTCCCTAACTCTGCTTTAACATAATCAGATGCCATGGAGCAAACAGGCTATCATTCCTAATTTTTGAAAGAAACTTTAAAATACTTTTTTCAAAAATTAAGTAAACATGTCTTTTCAAATTATATGTTAGCTTTCAAAATAATATATATTGCCTTTATCATTTACATTAAAAAAAAACCCATGCATCCAAACAATTTAATCACCCCAGTATTCATCCTAAACAAAGTAATGCAGGTAACTGTCTCCAGAAACTGTGTATGAATGGAATTATTTCATAAGTTCATCAACAAGTTGTATCATTATCCAGGAATCTAAACCATTTGAAATAGTTGCTCTTACCAATCAACAGCTTATCAACTCAGTTACTTATTCTAAAAAAAGAAAATTATCCTTTGTTAAAAATTAAAAAAAAACCAAAAACATAAAACAAGACCAGAAAGAAGGAAGTCAAGTAGGGTACAAACCAACGTACATTCTGCATTAATCTTCATAGAAGACAGAAGTAAATTTTAACGTATCAAAAGAAAATATAATCTCAGATATCAAAGGAAAAAAACGACATGATGCTATAGTCCTAAGAACACCACTGAAATCAATCTTAAAGCTAAATTCTGTCTAGTCCATTAATCAAATTAGAAGCTTACTTTTAAACATATTTGAGGACACACAAAGATGTCAGATGAACTTTTCAGTTTGAAATAGATTCATAATAAGATGACGGCAGACAGCATCATCCTTTATCAAACGTCCCAAATCACATAGTAACATCATACAGCCAACCGGATGCATTTCAATTATAGACGAATATGTAGATATAACAATACATGTATGTTGTCAACTTTTTTTTTTAATATGTAGGTACAATAATACATGTATGTTGTATCTGTATAACTCAAGATCAGAAAGTTCAGGAACCTCAAGTAACAAGCGTTTCCTAATGTATTTGTGATATTAAATATCAAAATAACTCCACCAATTCCATCCTCAGTCATTCCTGTCTTCCCACCTCAATTCAATCCTTACAAATTGATGATTTCTCTGAAAGACAACCGTGAGTACGAATATCACAGACAGTAATGCTGATTGATATTAACAATAGAACATGAGCTTTTGAAAAACCAAAATCCAAAATCCAACCCATCTGATTCTGTAGAAGCAATTCTTATTTCCACAGAATAATAAAAGTGTAATCTCACTGCATGAGAATTATAGGCAGTGCCTTTTATGCTTATGAGCCTGAAGTGCTTTAGCAGCTGGAGGAAATGCAAAGAATTTTAGGAACACATGACTTTTTGGTTATCAATCTTTAGCGAAATATGACCAAGGATACTATGTTTGCAGCTAAACACGAGAATCTGTTGTTTTAGTTGTGCAACAGGAGTTCATGAATGGGTAATTTCAATAAACACCAAATTTCATTTTTAAAGTATATTTTAAAATAATTTCCTCTAAGCTCTTACTGATTACAGTTTTAAAAACATTTATTATGAATTATCTTCTCAAAATGTTCCCAGAGAAAAAGTTTGTTAAACACATGAATAGAGAATTTCAATGAATTAATTGCTATTTTAGAAAAGAAAGTCAGAGTTTCACATAGCCTCATATTTTCCTGATTAACTAAATGAAGACCCTTATAATAACCCAGAATATTAAAGCAAGATATATCAATGGGATGTATGATTTTAAAAAGTAATACAAATCCAGAGTTATTGGAGCAGCATTTTTCTATCAGTAAGTTGATACTTCTTTAAACCTACACTAATTTTTCTATAACCAAGTACTCTCTGACAAACTCTGCTGTATCAGTCTTTGAAACGATGTATTTATCTTCTTAGACCCTTCACATTTCTGTGATACATTCAGTAAAGCACTTCCAGTGAGTAAAACACACATACCCAATGCCCTCAGTATAGAAGGGAATATACAAGGTTTACATCAGCAACAACCAACACTGTTGGAAAAAATATTCAAAATGTTAACCTTTCAGTTGTTTCATAGGGATGGAGATTTTCAATCCAAATATAAGTCCGCCGCATTTATATTATAACCCCAAATTAAACAGCATTTCAGCAGACTGCTTAACAAATCTCTGGTAAGATTTATGTGATAACATATACTGATAACAAGTCATTTCACCTACTGAGAAATGGGATAGCACCTTGGGTTACATGAAGAAAACAGTGATCCATTTAAGCCAGTATTTAAATCATCTACCTAGGTAATTTAGTGCATTTAATTTCCACTAGCAAAACACTCTTTCCCTCCACACCCCCCAAATCCAGTGCCCTCTTTTTTTCTAGGAGAATAAAACATAATGTGTATATGCTTAAAATCAGGGAAATTTTAAGTGACTTTAACTGTTAAAAAAAAAAAACAGTAAAATGTGTGCTCTAAGTCATTTTTCATCATCAAACCTGTATAAAAAGTACAAGATATTGCAGATGAGTTAAAATAAAAATACTAGCAAAGCCTTTAATATAATCAAGCATTTCATTTGAAAATATTTTTAAAACAAGGTTAAATAAGTCTTCTTTTAACACATAAAATACCATGTTGTACCTGAAGGTTTTTAAATTTTATTTTCTTTCTTTGTACCTTTGGAAAAAGTATCCCCAGGGCTCAATCTGTTCTTTGAATCAACCTTCATTCACTCCCTCAGTAGAAACAGGGTATATACCGTGAACTGTTATAATTAGGTGCTGGGAATAAAATTCTAAGAATCTTGAATTCCTAGGATTCATCAAACTAGATATAAAATGAAAACACTACTCTATTAATAAAAAGGTATAAAAAGTGGTGGCTCTCAAATCCAAGACTTTGGCAAAGATCTCTCTTTATGGGATACCTTGTTCTATACTGCCACTTCTCACGGGCACTTGTGGGAGCTGCCTTCCCCTGCGACTGCTGAAGGCTGTGTCTGCGGGCGGAGACTGGGCTGGGCTTCCTTGACGGTGCATTCTGCAGGGGAAAAAACAAAGCAGGGCAAATGAAACGATGAAATCCCAAGAGGACCCAACAAAAATCTTTTCCTTCTATCTGTTACTATTAAGACAGACATAAAACCCCTAAATGGGCCTTTGGAAGCAAAATCAAATACTTCTTACGTGTAAAAGGAATATTACAAAAAAGGGCTAAAAGAGACGGGACTGTCTGCTACACGTATTTCTGCAGAATGAATTCCTGAATGGGGCAGAAACAAACTCAATTCTTTACATTAACTTTCCACAAAGCTGTGGCTTTCTGTTAAGTTATCTCCTTTTGGTAGGCTCAACCCAAAATATCTACTTACAGCCTCTGAGTTATCACAACATGGGTAAATTATTTAAGAAAGGCTGTTGCCTAAATTGCAACTATTAAATCTGTATTTATAGCTAGAATTATTTATCAGTGATAACAATAGTTCTAGCTGCAGACTTTTATAAATTATCATTCACTTGTACTTTATTTTTAAATAGGAAAAACCGTGAAAGATATTTTTAAAAAATAACCATGGGCACATACTATGAAATATACTGGTGCAAAGATCAAAATTGTAAAAACAAATTTAAGAAGTGTGGAGATACATTACTACTATACAGGAATCAGCTGACCTCCATCTGCTGGCATTCAATTTTTTTTTTTTTTTTTACCTAAGAACTCTAAAACACTAAGAGTTTATTGAACAAAGATGAAAAGCATTTTGTTTCTAATTCCTCTTACAACACTTTTTTAAAGCAAATACACATTTAATTCCAGGTAATTTCTTATAAAGAATTTCACATAATTAAAAAATATATATGTATATATGAATATGCCACAAACAGATGGAAGGACATAACACAGCCAAATTTAATTTTCAATGGTAGCTAATTGGCAGGAACTAGAGAATACCACCAGCACAGTGAAGAGAGATGCAGGTAAGAGAGGAGGTGGGAGAGGTTTAAGTGTCACAAAGAAAGGGTTAAGAGTTATGGTGTCGTAATGAGTGAAAGCGTCGTGTGCTCAGGAAGGTACAACACCACACCGACACCCGGAGGCAGGACACGGATGCTGGGCTGGACACTGAATAACGACCTTGTCAGAAGCGGAGAAGGTGGCGCCGACCCTCCGGGGGCAAGGTGGTAGGTAGAACACAGTGTTCTGACACTAGGGTGCTCACTCGACCTGGAGCGAGCGGGATGCCTTCCCCTAAGGACTGGCTGATCAGTCGCTCTTGGGGCTGCGTATCCCCTTCTAGAAAGACATGGTGGGAGAACCCTAAAACATTAGGGTCAGAAAAGATCCTCAGTCAGCAGGTTCACATTAACTTTTGATACCCCAACACATTTTGTCCAAGGAAAATCTGGTTACTCTTAACAAGACAGTGATTTTAAAACCCAGAAGAAAACCCATCACACGGTTACTGAAAAGGAATTCAAACCAAACTGATGAGTTCTCGCAGAGGGGCATGCCGTGTGGTTTCGAGAGGGCACATGTAGAGCCCCCCCAGCGTAATGAACCTCTTTTAAGTTGCAGAGACTTCTGTCTCTTGTCTCTGACTGAGCTGTATCTCTAGTGCCTAGAACACAGCTGCACAGAGAACAAGACCTCAGGAAAGTTATCTCGATTGAATGCGTGAGCACAATCAGAATAATGAACCCCAGGATACTCCAAGCACTTGCCTGCAAGAAACAGTGCCCTGGGGGAACTCTGCATGTATTTTTACAGTGTTCATAAATTTACTCTGCAATAAGGAAGTCTCTTCCAAACAGGTAGCTAAAGGAAGATGTCTTCTGAGGTTAATTTAATTAGATAAACAAATTAAAATGATATAACAAGATGGGGAATGCTTCATTTTTGAACCGACTAAATGCAGGTGGCTGATATATGGGTAAAAACATGTCCTCTAAGGTCTAAAAGTATCTGAAAGAATATTTGTCCATGCATGGACAGTTATCTTAATACAGAATTCAAAATTATTATGAAGCCAATTCGGAGTTAAGGATTGAGAATTAAAAACTAATATTTATATGTGAATTAAATATATGTATTTAAAACAGATACACGTTTTTGCTTTTTTCATCATTTTCAGTATGTATTTTAAATAAAACGTGTATTTAAAATACCTAATCTGTATTATTTTTTACAGTGACAGGAGCCATGAAATAACACTTCATCCTTTTGAAAACAATGCTGTAAAGTTAATTAAGCAGTTTAAAGGGTGTGAGACTAGGGAAGACTCATCAGTCACAGGAAGTATGTTAATTAGTAGGTGCTCTGCTCAACTTGCGTTCAGATTGACAGTTTTTCCGCTAAGTGAGTGACGTTCACAGCTCTGATTATTTTGACACAGGGTATCTCCTTTATTTCCGAGCAATAAAATGGTAAGATACCAGGTTTTAGAGCCAAAAAGGTACAGCTTAGGTCCTCAATGTGCATTTAAATCCCTGAACTCGGGGTTAATGCTCTGTCAGACCCCAAGGCAGATTCTGCCACCTGGACTGTCCCTTCGATTTCCAGATTAAAAGAAGACAGCGCTGACAATACATATCAAAACTGTTCATTCATCTTGGGTTGATCTTTCACGTTAACTCAGTTCTACAGAATTAATTTATGCAGGAAGGACTGTGGGATGGAGTCCCTTCCAGTGATAAAGAATGAATTTTCATCTGTTATTCTTTCAAAGGCATTATTATAAGAATAAATTTCAACACACTCTTTGCTCAAAAGACATGGCTTGAAAATCGAATAATACCGTTTTCACCCGAGGACTGAGAAATTTCACAGATATTGCCAATTTCACTAAAACCTGGTTTCATTCCTGAATGCAGTTCATAAGCACTTAAAAGGACTTCTTAAACATGACTTGAAATGGAATATTTAGGTTGGCTTTACGTGGTACCAAACTAAATGGCAAAAATATAAGATGCAATTTCGAGGCCAACACGCGGCTTTCTAGATGAATGTTGCACAGATGGAGGCTAAGTCACTTAGCGATCTCACAGCCCGAGCCCTGAGCTTGCAGGGCCTGAGAACGACGGGTTCTATTAGAGGTTAATCATTTAGCACCAGGTCTGTTTTTCGTCTGACATGAACTAAAAGTCCCTGCATACCAGAATGGTTTCTGCCACCAAACTATTAAAAAAAAAAGCGCAGGCCAAAATAAAAAAGAAAACTATAAAAAAACTATTTAAAAACTATAAAAAAAAAAAAAAAAAACAAACTATTACAGAAACTAGTAAAAAAGAAAGAGCAGACCAAAGGAGCAGGGCACAGGAGCCACTGCCTGAGGACAAGCGAGGTGGGTGGCGGCAAGGCTGAGTCACAGGGAGGGAACCGGAGGAGAGGGAAATGCAGAACCAGGAGGGAGAGAGACGTGCAAGGATTTGGAGGAAGAGTGATGGAGCAGAGTAAATAATTTGTTTTAGGCAAGAGGGAAGGAGGACTGATCAAGAAAGTCTGAGGGGCAGGAGTGCAATGGTGAGAGAACCCAGGCTTTCAGGTGAAACGGGGTGTCAGAGGGAAAGAGATGAAGGACCGCCGCATTAGACGATGGGACGGGGAGGGATGCGGGATAAAGGAGGGTGACAGCGTAAGCCCCTTCTTACGGAGCATCAGTACGGAGCCGGGACTAGTGCGCACGCGTGACCCCGTGCGTGGCGGTGTACGTGCCCCAGACGTAAGCACTTCCGTCCTCTCTTTGCATGCTCACAACAGCTCTGAGAAGTGTTACGACTCCCCATTTCAGAGGGAAAAACCGGGGGTCACAGAATGACTTGCAAAGGACAAAAATGACAAAGGCTGGACCCAAGCAGGTTTATCACCTCCAACACTGGCTCCCCTTCCACCTTTGAGATAGGATTTGCTCCCATGTCATCTCACACCCCTGGATGTGCTGTTAACTCTTGTAAAACAAAATGCAAGTATATGTCCAGGTATCAAATCGTTTGACAAGATTCAACAGAATTGTCTCTTGATAATTTATAGGAACCAAAAATACGGAAATTGGTATTTAATGAATATCTACTTTGCTTTTGTGTCCGTACATATTATATTTTTAAACAAAAATAAGGACGTTTCTAGAACAAAATTGCAATTCAAACCTATATCTGACTTTAGTTCACCATCTCCAAACTCATATTTAAAGATTTAAAGATTTCCCACTGAGTTCAATCCACACTTACTCTCTTCACCTGAGACTCGTGTTTTGACTTTAACTTAAGTAAAACACATTTCCCACCAAAACCTTAGACATTTCTGTTGATGCAAGTCGACTTGTAGTAAATTGCTTCTATTGCGGCTTAAAATTATAGGTCTGGGTTATAAAAAAAAATTACTTGTTAAAGGGTAGACATGCATGTGGTATTTAAGGCCAAGTGTCCAAGATGGTTCCCCCAGTCATGGCCACTTCAGGGCTACGTGGACCATTTCCGATAGCAGCTGTGCAATGTAGGATGCATACTGAAGCAATTCTAAATACTAGTCCTGACAAGACATCCCCAGGTAGGACGCAGTGTGCGGGTTCCACAAGAAAGGTACCAGAGGAGGATGCAGCAAGGCGAGCTGAATTCACGCGAGGGTGAAAAGTCTCACTCTTATTTACTGGGGGCTTCCTCAGAGGGTCTGAAGTCTGCTTTCAATGGCTGGATACCAAATTCAGAAGTCAGTCCTGCCTTTCTTCTGTCCAGAATTGGTCACCATATCTTTCAAAATATTTTTGTACAAGGCTATGCCTCAAAAGGTCAAATTTTGTGAGGCCAACTAAAGGCCTTTACATTTATGATAATTACACGGCAACTTTTGCTAGAAGCCAAGGTATGACTGTGGGATGTGATTCCTCTGGGGAAGTTGTTAATTCCCACAGGCCAAGACTCAGTGTCCAAAACTTTCATACTGTGACCTCAATTGACCTGTAGTTATATGTCAACTCAAGGTCTCTTCTAAAGAAATGAGAGTAATGTAAACCTAGAAAATGCAGGCCAATTCTTCCTTTATAATTAGCTATTCAACAACTCACTTAAAAGCTAGGCATGCAGTTTATACTCTAATAAAAATCAATGTAGAGATTTAATTATAATCAAGTAAATCCACACACCTAAAAGGTTTCAGTTTTCTATATTAAAATCTACAAGCAGAGGAAGTAATAAAAGAGTAAGATGAATATGGTCCTTAAGCAGCAAACACTTGAGACTGGAAGGCAATCAAATCCTTGCTGTTCTTATTGGAGGGAGGATTCGTGTTTATCTACAAACATTTTCAGGCTGCAGAGGAAAATGCTCAAATATCTGGAGTTAAACACCTTCAGTTGACTCTAGAAACATAGATAACATTTTGTACAATGGTATCCTATTGTCAAAAAAATTTGTTCATTGATACATCCTAAATACACAACTGCACATAGTTGTCACTCAACTAGTAACTGTGAAATGTAAGGAAGCCAGAATGCACTGTAGAGAATATGAAACTTTAAGGAAAAATTTCAATCTTGTCAAAACAATTGAAATTGTGAGTGCATATGATGGGGGCTGTAAATGATGGCTGAAGACTGAAGACTGTCTAAAGGAGCTCAGATCATTTAAATGCTGGTAGAGAGACTGCAATTAGCTGTGTTGACAGTAAAGAAAAGAATAGGTAAGCATACTGTTTACGTATTAGTATTGTTTCATTAAATTCTTCCTGTTTGTCCATCTATCTATCTGTCTATCTACTTATCTGTCTACCTGTCTATCTACATATTTATCTACCTATCCATCTACCTGTCTATCTAACTACCAATCTATATGTCCATCTGTCTATGTTTATCTGTCCATCCATATCTGTCTGTCCATCTGTCATCTGTATATCTGTATGTCCATGTCTATCTACTATCTGCCTATCTATTTACATTTCTGTCTATATGTCTATCTGTTCATCTGTCTGTTCATCTGTCTACCTATCTACCTGTCTGTTGTCCATCCGTCTGTCTATCTATCAGTTATCCGTCTGTCTATCTGAACAGCTATGACTCTGTGCTCCACTTTCTTCCCCAGAGCCCAACATTTTTGTAAAACTGAATTTCTACTTAACAGGTTTTTTAGTTCCCAGGACCCTTGTTTCATCATAAGTTAGGTTCCCTAAAGGATCAGTATCTCCGTAGACCATTAGCCAGGAACAAATTCCATCCCTCTTTACCCACAGCCCTTGAGGTGACTAATTCTTACTGATTTTTCTGACCTCAATTCGGAGGCAACATCCTCTGGGAAGCTTTCCAATTTTGCTGCTTACTATTTTATTCCTTCAACTTAACACACAGCTGGGCACATAGCTGTTAATTGAGCAAATCACTAAGTTGTGCAGATTCCATCTCGACCAAACCTATTGTGACAGCCTGGCATCTACCCCTGGCTTTTTCAATCCACCTTCCAAACTGCGGTTAAAGTGACGTGTAATTTTGGAACTCAAAACCAACCATCACCCTCCCACATTTAAAGCCTGTCAATGTCTCACAGATGAATAAAGTAAGGTGAAGTTCTATGGCCTGGCCTGCAAGGTCATATGTAACCCAACCTCCAAGAATTCCTCCAGGTCTGTTTTCAGCCCTCTCTCCCATCTCCTGAATCCTGTTCTCCCTCCCAAAGTAGGTATGGTTTCTCCAAACTCAAGGGGATGTTTCAAGCCTCAGTATTTTTTCCTATTGTTCCTTTCTCATAGACCACTCTGTTCTTCATGTCCTTTCATACTCATGTCCTTTCATACGGCTGCATTAGCTTGTGTTACCTGTTTAGGAACTATTTCCCAATCTCCTCTGCAGCCCACTTGTCCCCTGCATTCTCACTGTACCTTGTGCGCACCTCTGTAGCAGCTGTGACAACTGGATGCACACATTCACTTCCATCCATGTCACCCCGCCTACTCTCAATACTTGTTGGATGAGTGAACGTATGTTAATTGGATTTTTGGTGCTTTTTTTTTTTTTAACAGTTTTTTAACAGCTATGTGAAAAAACCTATCAGTATCTTGCACCTAAATGTATTTCAAAAATTTGTAGAGCTGAATGAACTGCAGACAAAAGATCTACATTAACTCAACAAATATCTTTGATTATAATATACAAGTGGACTCTTAGATTATCCATTTGCAGAAAAGAGGTTTTTAAGAAGATGGTGTTATTCAGGTAAATAACAGACACTCAAAATATTTGCATATTTCAGGCCAGATATTCATTGGTAACGTTTCAGTCACCTCAGAAACGAAGTTTTAATATCTTAATATATATATATAGGAGTGCACTGAATTTAATCCTCTTCGTAGACAAAACTATGATTAGAAGAAACGGATGAGACTTTTCTTAAGCCCTAGGACTTCAGGGCTGCCTTCAAAGTACCTATTTTTTTTTTTTTTTTTTTGAATGAGGCTACTCCCAAATAGGAGATTCATTTACATGAACGTCTTTAAACATCACCATTTGTGTTTAAGCACGGATCACATAAAATGAGAGTGCAGGCGCCCCAGAATGCGTTAGTGAAACGGAAGATGCGGCACGGCACGACAGCAAGCCTACCTTTCTGCATCAGAGGCAGTGCCTTTCCTAGTCTGTTTTTGGATGCTAGATCTTTCAGACTTTCTGGAGTGCCTGTGGGATGAAATGTTAAAGAAATACAAAATATATGATGAATAAAGCTACAGTCATCTCATACAATGATAAAAAGCAATAGATGTGAAAAATGGCAACTATTTTTACCGACTATTTTCAAATAAAATTAAAATAAAACTCAGGACTGATGCTGTGTGGAAGACCAGGAGGCACAAGAAGCTGACATCCCGTCAGTCTAGACAAGTGAGTCTACACTTGTGATTTCACGGTGACTCCCGCTGACCACTGTGCCTCCCCTGAGGAGTAGACAAACTTGATGATCAAACTGGTGAAACACGGTGATGGTAAATGTGATGACAGTCATGGGTGAGGTGGTGAAGACCACAAACGGGTGACGTGTCCTCCACTTTTACAGGCTGAAACTGGGTGCTCCAAAGAGTTTTCCCTTTGTTTTTTGTTCTTTTTTTCTCCCATAAAATTATGAAGAGAAGAAAAAGGCTATAGTAAAATGTGTTGGACATAAATAAAAGTATTTAAAAATCAACTGTTCAAATTATTTTAAAAAATTATCATAAAGGTACTTTTGCAGCATTTTAAAAAGCTAATCATAGATCACAAATCAAAGAATTAAGTTCCCAACTTATTCCACATTCTAGAAGTACGCATGTGCATTGAATATTCAAAACTTGAAATGCATTTTCCCATAGAAATAATGTTTATACATAGAGTTTACTTCCCCAAGGTTGCTTACATATGCCTATTTAACCTAAAATGTGTCTGGACTATTATCTATTTGAAATAAACTTAAAAATTTTGTGATCAAGAAAGTCACACTCAAAAAAAGAGAAACCATAAAAATTAATATATTTTTATCTCAATAATTGATTATCTACAATTCATCCTTATTTTTCTTTTCTGATACCGCTTCCTTCCAACAATGTTAAGGAGAAAACTGTGTTTTTTTTTTTTTTTTGAGATGTTATTGACACACAACAGTACATTAATTTCAGGTGTACAACATAATGATTCAATATTTACATATATTGGAAAGTTGTCACCCCAGTAAGCCCAGGCAACATCTATCACCTCACAACTTAGGAACTGTTTTTCCCTGTGATGAGAACTTTTAAGATCTAGTCTCTCATCTTCATTCTTCTTAGTTATTAATGTTACATATTCTGAGAGTGCAGTCCCGTGCAGCACAGAGATGCGGATGAAAGTACAAAGTCCACCCTCACAGGGCAATTCTGGGGATGCTTCTCCCTCCCTGTCTCTCTCACAGTTGCTGAAAAGTAAGCTCACACTATTCTGACCCTCAAACTCGGAATCTGGGTTTAAAATCCGGCTTCCGCTTTGTGTTTTTCAGTCTTTTGTTACTCTGACATCTCACTCTGGAGGAGGTGAAAAAATTGAAGGGACAGTGGAGGGGGCTGTCTCTCCTTCATCACTTCCCTTTCCTGGTCAGAAAACAGGATATTCAAGAAAACCCTGTGCCGGGGACTGAGGGAGGCATTGCCTTATTTTCGCTTCCCAAGGATCCTTTCAGAAGGTGCCACCTTCATTTCACAGATGAGGACACGGGCTCAGGGCAGGGCCACACAGTCAGCAAGTGGCAGAGCTGGGATCAGAATGTCAGTGTGTCTGGCTCCTGAGCTGTTTCTGTCCAGCAAAGAGAATGAAGGAGGTTGATTCTGACGCACACCCTCTGGATGCACCCTTGTTCAGGAAGGGAAGAGACCAGGGCATCTGGCACAGGCCCGGGAGCACTAGGAGAGCCTCTCTCAGATGCTACGGGGGATAGTTCTCATTTACTTTGTTGACTGCATGGCTGGGACAGAGGACCACAGGGTGGGAAAGAGCAGAACAGGATTTAGCACAAGCCTGCAGTCAGCGGGGGATGGTTGTTGGGAGGGGACAAAAATTCCTGAAGCAAAGGGAAGGAAGGCATCTAGGGAGTAGAAGGAGCCCCAGGGAGGGGAGGAGAGGGGCAGAGGAAGAAAGTCTGCAGGCCCAGGAGGGATGTGAGCTCCAAATAAAAAGTAGTCTGTCGTTTGCAGAAATTTATGCTTGGCCCCAAGTGTGCTTAGAGACTGGGAGAACCCAGATCCTTTTTCTCATCTTCAGAAAAGCAAGAGCCAAAGGAGAACTCAGAGTCAGGCCAATTCATGAAACTCACTGTCACAGAGGGTTTTCACTCATTCATTCACTTGTTCATTTCGCATGTATCTGTTGAGCATGTATCTGTCTGTTCTGGTGCTTGGACTATGTCTGTGAACAAAACAGACCAAGATTTCTGCCTTCGAGCCATTTGTATTTTACTGGTAGAAGGCAAACAATAAGCACAAACGACCAAAAACCCTCAACCAAGCAAAGCATACAACATGTCAGAAGGTGATAAATGTTAACGACAATAGCAGTAAGTAAACTGGGACAAGGAGGCTCAGAAATGTAGGGGAGGGCCAGGGTGTGGGGGACAGGCGCAGGCTGCAGGTTCCAGTAGGATGCTTGGGGAGGTTCAGGCGACAGGAAGCAGACCAGAAAGGAAAGTGTGGAGAGAGCAGAGGCAGAGGACGAGAGTCTGAGGGTGGAGGGCAAGGGGTGTGTGGAATCTGGCGGGTCTTGGTGCCAGTGTGCCACCTCTGCATGATGAAAGGCTGACAGACATCTTTTAGAATGTGTCTGCTTCTCTCCGACCCCTTGTAATTTCTAGTCATCTGTCTAGACCCAACAGAGATGTTATTTCTTCTATAAAACCTTCAACTCTCCCTCTTCTCATCCCTAAAACTTAATGGATTCATACAGTAGACTGATTATCACAGGAACTGATGATGGTCACGATGACAACCATTATGACACAAATATCTAGCATGTACTAAGAACTTGCTGCATTATCTCATCGAATTTCACCCATCCAATGAGGAAGGTCCTACTCTTTCATCCTTTTTAACAGCAAGGAGATTGAGGCTTAGAGAGGTTAAGTAATTTGCTCCAACTCACACAGTCCTTACATGTTAACCTATGAGACAAACTCAGAGTCCATAATCTCAATACTGTTGAATGCATTATATCTTTGGCAAAAATGACACTGGAACACAGTGGCTAACAGCATGGATTCTAGAGCCAGTGTAGGCTTGAGCTCCATTCTGCTTCTGACTAGCTGGGTGATTTCAGTTAAGTTACTTAACCTCTCTGTGCCTCAGTTTTTCCCATCTGCAAAGTGGCAAGAAAAACACTACCACCTCTCAGACTTGCTAATTCCATTTCAGTATTAATTAATATTTTCAGTTTTTGTTTTATTACATAAATAAGGACTTGGAGTGGTTTTAGCATTACTTAGAATAGCAAGAGAAAAATGCTATAAAAGTATTATTTAAAATGATAATCATATATATTTGTTTCTTGAAGGTAAAGACTCTTATTCATCAAATTCAAACATGAATAACTCAAAGAGGATCAAACTCAGAGTCAGTGCCCATGACTGGATGATAGATATTCATGTAGAAGTTAATGCATCTAACTTCTGTTTTTTGTTTTTAATCCTCTTATTAAGGGTGTCCCCCGATTTTTCTCTTCAAATGCCATAGAAACTTATTTTACTGAAGATTCTTCTAGAGTTTTCTACAAACGACATGCCCTTATAATTCTTCTAACCACTTAAAAGAATCCTCAAATTGAATTAAAATGACATACAGTTAATTGTAATAATTCAGTGTAAAGCAAAAATAGAGGAGAAAATAGAAAATTCTGTCTCTTCTACTCCAAATCCCAAGTTATAGTTATGAATATAATGCATTTTAAAAATTAATTTGGAGGGGGGAGGTAATTAGGTTTATTTATCTATTTATTTAATGGAGGTACTGGGGCTTGAACCCAAGACCTTGTGCATGCTAAGCATGCAGTCTACCACTGAGCTGTACCTTCCCCCCTTGTACTGTATATTTTAAATACAGCTCTTTCTTGGAATAAATAGAGTTTATAATATATGTAAAATAGGAAAGGTTAGAACAGTCAATTTATGTTCATGTATGATACTACTAAAGCTACTGATCACGTAATCATAAAACGAACAGTGTGGAATGAATCACCTTCTACCTTACAAGAGTCTCTCCTAAGTTCCTTACGGCCAGGAACTGTGTCTGTTTGGGTCATGACTGTTAACAGCAATACCCAGCACAGAGTAGCTTCTCAATAAATAGTTGTTGAATAGGTGGCTTCAAAAGTAGTATTTTGAGTATTATACTGGAACTCGAGAGTCTAAAAAGTTTTAACATGTAAAAACTTAACTAGGGTTATAAAATTCAGTTTACATCAAATCAAATGAATTCAGACATAAAACTCTGCATTGTTTTCTGGTCTTTGGTAAAACATAAAATACCATAAATAAGAAATGTCCTCAGTTACCGCTTTATGCATAACGAAGTGTCAGTCAAAATTACTGGTCCAATGGATGCTTATCATGATGCAACAAGGCAGCGTGGACTCAGTTTTAGATTCTAAAGGGATAGGATTCAGCTAGTCTATCGACAATTACCTAAATCTACAGACAAGGAAGATGAGTTGCAGAGAGGTTAAGTGATGGAGAGGACACCATCCTCCTGTCCCCATGTCCTGTGTTCTCTGTCCACTCTGCCATCCAGTGACCTTGAACAACTGCATGTTTACTGGAGGGGTCATTTGATAAACACAAACACAACAGAGCTACATATTTCCATCATATCTTATTTACTTGGGGTTTTAACATGTTTTCTGTTCTCCTAAAATGTTATTATTTTATTATTCATAAAGAAGATGTCTTTGGTTTAGACATGCAAGAATCAGAAATCCTGAGTTTTTTCTTTACTTCACAACTTCTAGTTGTGTGATTTTGGCCTTATGTTTCCTAGTTCACAGGGCACAAATGAAGTTCCTTAAATGCTATAAAGGTCCATTCCAATGTAAGGTATTACAATAATTACTGTATTATTAAACTGAAGCAAGAGTAATAATCACAAGTGGGGGTGTCCACATTAAATCTAATTTTCTTGGTGTTCCATTTTCAATTATTATTCTCTATTTATGTATGAAGACTCATAAAATGTGCTAATGAAAAGAAAGGCAACTGTTAAAATCTGTTTCTGTGCTCTTTTTCTTTCCTCATCGATAACTAAATTCAGTCAGAGCAATTCCCTGAAGACACTGGTGAAGACAACTTTTCTGGAGATCTTAGACAATTCTAAAAGTGTGAAACTAATATGTTACTAAAATGAAAATATGCTATGTTTTGTTTTGGGGAAAATGTAATAAATTCTACCACATAATGTTTCAATTATAATTAATATTGATGTTCATAAGAATACTTCTGTATCTCTCCTGGTTGACTACCAAGATGGCTTAATGTGAAATGCAGACCTCTATCATCTTGCTTCCTCATAAGTTGAGGAAGAAACAAATTAAATTTAGATAGAATCTACCTAAATAAGAAATGTTCGTATGCAGTGAGATGGGTTCAGGCCATTAAGATACATTCACCCTTTTGTTTATTATTGACATTTATGTATATGACTATAGACATTAAATAGACTCACCAAGTATTTTAGTACATAGCTACATTTCATTCATTCAAATATAGGACTTTTTTTGAAAAGCACAGATAAGAAAGGATGTTATGAAGCAAACAAAAATGATTAGTAATGCACTGAATTCATAAGTGATTCCACGTTAACTCTGCATCTATGTGGCAACTGTCATGAAATCTGGAAATGAAAAAGTGGGTGATTTCTTCATCCCAGAAATATTCTCAATGTAGAAAGAATCTGTCTACTTTGAATAAAAAGAAACCACCGGATACTGCTGCTTCCAAGTGACAAGTGTAGAACACTATAGAAATCTGGTTATTTGCAAAAGAAATCAGAGCTACATTAGCAGAATAATTCAGGAATTAACTTAAAATGCAGTGGGACACTTTACTTGCACTAATCATTTAAAATTCTGGAATACTGGGTTATTTTATCAAATATTTTCCATGTTTAAGTTAAAACAACAAATTGCATCCTTAAAAATATCATGTACTCTGATGCAAAAATATTCTTAATCAAAACATTGGAGTCAATAAGTTTAAGCTAATAAAGTATTAAAACACATCTGAAAATGTACTAAGTAAGAAAATATTTTATCACCTCATATTTATTAGAAAACGGTCAATATCAAAACTTTTTTTAAAAATTAAAAAGGATATATGGTGTTCTTTTGAAAAAATACTTTGCAGAATGTTGAATTAGATGATAATAAAAGTAATAATAATAGTAATTTATACTTGCCTTTCACAATTAGGGATGATTCATTTAATTGTAAACACTAAACTCAGGACCTTGATACTTCAGGGAGTCTATTAAAATACATTTTTCTAACTCACTACTCATAAATTTTGCTTAGTTTGAAGCCACAAGTAGATCTCCATTTTATTAAGATTTATAACAGACTTATGTACACATAGGCTCATAAAAGTTGCTATTTATATATTGAAATAATGTCATTTACAAATAAATACTTTGTTATTAGAATGATGATTCTTAAAAGTTTCAACATTTTTAGTAATAAAACTGCAAGAAAACTTTCAGTAGAATTTTCAACTTAAAAACAGAATTTTCAAGTCAAAAACATTCCCTGGGGTTACAAGTTCATATACTGTTTCTTCATCACTGTTTTAAATAATCCTACAACTTCTAGGAAAATTCCTGGATCTAGATAAACATGCTTCCATGTTAATTCCAAATAAAGCTATGGTACCATGTGAGATGATATTAAGATTTCTTACAGTTAAAATTAAATTATGAAGAAACGGTACATTAAAAATTGTGTGTGTGTGTTTGTACACACGCCTACTATGAGAAATAAGACAGCAATTCAATGTTTTCCAACTTACTAAAAAGCTCTCTTAAGTAAAAATTTACTTTTTATATTACTATGCTATTTTTAAAATAATCCAATATACCTTGATACGAGATGTCCAAAGACTGACTATATAAGTTGTCATTGATTTTACAATTTCTTTTAGCTACTACTGACCTAGGGCAAAAGCCACCTGATGCCCAGATTCTCAGGAACATTCACTGTCTCCAAATCTGATGCCATGTTCTCTTCATTTGCAAATTGGTAGAAACTTCTGAATAAGTAAATAAAGCTAATAAGGGGTGAAATGCAAGGGTTAAGTGTTCCCAAATGGTTGGCATGGTTACCTATGAATTAAGCATCACTTGAGTAGTAATCTCTCTCTGAGTGGTGGAAATCTCTCTCCCATTTTTATGGGCATTTAGGATTTTAATAAAAGCTCGTGTAAATAATATTCTGTTCCCTACAGTAATAAATCATAGTATCAAGCCATGTAAAAATGTACTTCCTTTGGTTGAACATAGAATTTATTTACAAATAAGCCACAGTAGAAAAGCAAAATGAATGTTCAGAATTACGTTAATAGGAAGAGTTTCTGTTAATAATCTCACCTAAAAGGACCATTTCTGCTTCTAAAATCTACCTTTAAAATTATATAGAATCTATGAAATCAAATATCATAATTGATTTGTATGTCATTAAAAGGCAACTAATTTTCAATCTACCTTCATTGCACATTTGTAAGAACTGAAACTACTATTTGGATTTCCATGTTGCTTAGTCTACACCCAGATAAACTTACATTTATGTTCATTACAAACAGCATCTTATTTAACTGTCTTAAACTCTAGCAGTCACTACTACATAAGGTGAAACCCAGAGCTGTCTTTTATAAAAGGAAATCCTACGTTCCTTGATGGTCATGACAGTGCTTTACTTAAACACCGTTGTGACTCTCACCGTTAGAATACTGCACACAGTAGGGGAACAGGAAACATTGTGTTGATTGAATTTCTGCTTAGACCAGAAGGAAAGCTGCCAAAACACCCCAGAACTTTTTGTGACAGGTTAGGAAAAGATATTTAAAGATATGGACCACATATAACCACCATAAAACAGGAGAAGTGGGTTAACTGCACCTGAGACAGATAACAAAGCAATGGAAAAAAGACATCGCGGCACTTCCGAATTACAGCGTGAAGTTGATTCGAAGCTCTGATAGTATTTTTAAAAACCTACCTTGATCATTGACCCTAGCCCTTAACAATGTTTGGCACAAAGATACTATGCATAAAACATATAAGAACCAGGTATTCCACCTTAAATCAGGTAACATACCCCAAGGCCTAAACGTCATTATTAGCGAAACGAGACAACCAAAATCAAACCATCAACCGATGTAAGAAAGAGCAGGTTCTGTGATAGACTTTTAATACGTTTTAAAGCACCTGAGAATTTTAACTTATTCAAGTGCAAACAAAAACAATAGTCAAATATGTTTCCAGAAAATCAGAACACTTAACGAATGCACGTTAAGACAGAACTCTCCCGCTGGGTCTGACTTTACTGTGTTTAAACCATGCCACATGCATGGTACCCTCATTTCAGTAAAGATTCTGAGGTGCTTTATCAGATAGAGGTGGATGCATTTACTTTTGGAATCACAGCATCTTTGACTGTGGCCCCTGGAAGGAAGGCGTCATAACCACATTGTTCTTAGTTATTACCCTTTACTTGGTGGCCTACAAGCCCCTGGAGGCCACTTGTCTGTGAGGAAGGGGTGACTAGTACCTGTCATTCTCCGGAGAGGCATGCTGGATTTGAATCCTGGGGCTACGAGGCCGTCTCCTATCTAGGGAGGGGGACCATCTACCCCTGGTTGCCCAATGAACGAGACAGGAAAAAACAGGACATTTAGTAACTCCTAAAATAAAAGAATATATGGAACAACAGGACTGGAAAAGCACCTCAAGAAGGCAAAGTGTAGAGTCTTGGCTCCATCATGCACTCTTCATTTTTATAAGCCTTGGAAAGATCAATAAAATTGTAAGAAAATAAAACTTGTAACCTTACATGAGACTAGAGAAACACAACTTATTTGGGAAGATGCTTGAAATCTATTAAGTGTAGTTTTTGTTCTTTTAAATGGGCTTGGGTATGTAGACATACTTACACAGACTCACCAATATGTATAGAACTTTAAAAAGTGATTCCTTAAGATTCTGGATGATGTCTGCATAAAATAGGTTTAATAAGCTGTCAATGCTGATTTGATGCAAGGCTTTCAAATTATCAGCTAAAGTGTCAAAAAATTAGGTGTGAGGATTTAATACGAAGCAGAAATATGGTCACAGTTTAAGTGAAGGGAAGAAGCATGCTCTTTATTCTAGAAACAGTAACATGAAGAAATAATTCATGGAAATATTATTGGCAAAGTCTTCAGTTTTCTTGGGGAAAATTGCAGGGTAAATAACTGAAGTTAAAAAACTGTGAGTCCAAAACACTGATGGGTGGAAGTGGGAAATACAGGTAAAATGCCACGGTCACAAGCACCACCTTTAAAAAATTCTGCCAATCTTTACTGGCAAAAGTACCTTTCAGTTGACAAACGGTTGTTTCCTTATTTCAGCATTTACACTGATACTGTTCTGGGGATTAACAGGTAAATGAAAGTTTGAAACTTGGTTCATGCCTTTGATAAACGATCTCGAGATTCTGTCTGTGCATGAGCATCAATTACAAATAGCCAGTCAAGTACAGAAAAGAGGCATTAAGGGACTGAATAGGCTGGACCTGAAAATTTTAATACATTAGATATGAACATTCTCAGCAGGATAATTCCTCCGCATACGGGCTTCCTCACATGCAACAAGGGATAACCGCATGGTATGAAGGGCTCGTCTACCTATAAGACTTTATGATACTCTCAAGAAGATTCGCCCTGACATTTTTTAAGAAGCCATCCTTTTGGCCATTAATAACTGTGGCTTCGTAGATTTATGGGACGATCTGGACAAAAATAGCCAAGGAGTATCAGCACGTGACCAGGATCTGTGACATCAGCAGGTGTTTAACTCTGAAAAGTCCCTTGGGACCTTGTGCCTCATCAGTTTCAGATGGATGGTCCCAGCAGGGGTCATGTCAGGCTTTGAGAGAGTGGTGAATCAAATAAAGATACTCAATGGCCAAAGCTGGGCAGAAGAGAAAACTCTGTGGCATGTCCTCTTGAATGTGTTACATGTGTGTGAAATTAAAAACATGTGCATTGATTCTAAATTATTTCATTATTGCGTATTATTTAAACAGTTGGTCAATACATTCGGAATGCTTTAAAATATGTCTTTTCACTTGACTGGCAGACAGGCTAAAGAAAAAAATATTTCTCAGGGAGATGAAAACAATGACACTTCCAGTGTTTTTCACATGAAATCATACTCAGTCATGATCAAACTTACGGCGTTATTTGAAAACACAAATATAGAATTAAAGTGTTTTTCTTGAAACATTGTTTTCAGGTAATGAGTAATGTTAATTTGCCACGATTATGAGAAACCTTGCTTCCTGAGGCAAAATTCCAGTCCTCGTGTTTACTGAAACACAAAAGTAAAGAAAAAAACTAAAGAAAAATGCTATAATTATGAAGCATGCAGTAAAAGCTATGGAGGAGAAAGGTGTACATTTAGAAACAAGCCATTATGAATGCAAGCTAGTCAAACGTAACTTTAAAAGAAATATTTAGCATGATACAGGCACACCTGCATGCTCTAAGTGCTTCCCAATATGCTGATACGTAGTACCAATGAAAGAAATCTGTTTGCTTTTCTTTCACATCTTGGAAACCATGAGAGAAGGGTCAATTTTCATCCAACTTTTGTCCAAAGAACAGATATTATGTAAGTTTTAATATCATGCATTTGTGAGCTTTAAATAAACTAGTGTTTCATATGTTTTTAAAACAGGTACAACTTCTTTATCTTTTTCTCCTCTCACACAGAAGTAAGGGATCAAAAGAGAATCTTCATTCCCTTATTACTGAGCAAAACACACAGTGTTACCTTCCATTTTTGTGCCACCAGCTAACATGGCAGACTGTGCTGGTGGGACTGACCATGAAGTTGAATTAAAACAACCCTTTCTTGATTTCTCTTTCCAAACCATCTTGCAAGTTACATTAGCTAGTTGCATTATTAGTACTCTAATGTCAGGTATTCTAAATGCATTCATTCAGGAACATCTACTTGTTGGGAGCCCAGCCCTTCCCCTGTGCTCAAAACAGGAGGAAAAGGTCGCTGATGGCTGTGGGATTCACCGACGGGTTGTGGGCTCCCTGAATAAGGGAACTGTTCTGTTTTGTTTTTTGTTTTGTCAGTTACATCAGCTATGCCCACACAGAATAAGTGATCAATAAATGTTCGTAAATATTTAAGTAGATAATAAGGAGATAAGAATTGGGGTACTACTGGTAAGAAATAATGAGAAACTTAACCAATAAATCAACGGTGGGGACAGGACCACTGATGAGATACAGAGGAACCAGAATTAAGGGTCCTCAGTAAGCAATTCAATGGTTCCTACGTTGTGACTTTTACCCAGGCACTGATACACCTTAAAACAAATGTGTGTGTTTAAATGTGTAATTAGTGTATGTGTTTGCAAATGTACACACCTTTCAATGGTGCATTTCTCCTGGCAGAACATGCCTAAGCAGCTAACTCATCCAAAAGAGAACTTACACGGAAGTGTAAATCATTCATTCCATAAGCAGCATGAGTGAAGAAAAAATAACGTATTTGGGGAAGTACTGTAATATTGGAAACCAAGCCCGAACAGAGGAGAGAAGTGATCACATTGTATGTGTTTTCACTGTCTATTCCCACTATTCATTTAGTCCTTTAAAACATTTTCCCTAATACTATTTTAAATTGAAATTAATGTGGGTACTTATAGTTTGAAATAAGGTTTATTTATTTCAATAAGATTCACATTGTTAAGTTTTAGGGAGGAACTGACATTCTCTTAGGCCTCGCATTTCCAAGTGGAGGGAATTCCCTTTAAGTCACGCTTCCTGCCCCTCTCTCCACCCCACAGAAGGAGGAGTGGGAACTCTGTTAAAAAAATCAAGCACAGGTGATTTAGCCCTTTCCAGAGTCCTTCCTCCAAATCAGTCTGCCGGCACACAGCCAACACTGCGGCAAACCAACCTATAAAAACAGCCTTCAGATGGAGGCCTGAGCCTGTGGGAGGAGCCTCTGGCAGTTCAGAAAACTTGGCTGATGGTGCAGGGAGTGATCAGCGAGCCTCCGGACCTGAGGTCGTAGCTCCGGACCCTGTTCATTATGTTTATGGTGGTAACTAGAGCTCCCACCTTCCACTTCACAATCAGACACAAACTGGGGGGCAGAAAACAGGGGTGTTTTTAAGTTCCCCCCTAAGTCCCCAAACTGAGCATTTACTAAGTAAAAAATAATAATGTTATCAAAGGAGGCAGCAGGGATGAATTGGGTGTGATCCCTGCCCTCAAGGAGTACAATACAGTGGAAGAAACACACGACTAAGTAAGATACAATGGGTTTTAATAGACACATATAGCGTTACCTGGGCCCAGAAAAGAAAGTGAATAATTCTAAGTGGGAGAAAAAAAAAAAAAAGGAAGCATGTGGGGGAGTCAGGGGGAGAGGTTAAGAAAAGTTTGCAAAAGATACAGTTATTTGACCTCCCTTTTTGAAGAATGAGTAGAATTTTTAGGCAGACAACAAAGGGAAGAGGGTACTTTAAGAGAAAGAAAACTTGAGACAAAAACTAATAAAGACAATGAACAGAGCTCATGAGAAATTAACCGGGTGAGAGGGACACCGGAAGTGGGGAGGGATCGTTTCTTAGGAGATTCTCAAAGGAGAAGCGAGAGGATTTCCTGTCTCATTGAGTGAGAAGGAGACGTGCTTCCCGATTACGTGGGCAGTCACATGTCAAGGCCACCCAACCAGGAGGAAACTGAGGAAGAGAAAGCACTTTGCTGAAAAAGGATGCAAGGGGAGATAGTGAATATGATTTAGACACTTAGATGTACACGGGGTCTGGAAAGCACTTAGAAATTTAAACCGAGTTTGCAGGGAAGTTCTGACCTGGCCAGTGACAGTGGTGTGTGGTCTTCATTATGCAAAGAGTGGGAACTTTTGATAGCAATATAGTTTCAGAGATGGAATGAGTTTCCTCAGAGGATGAAAACTGAGGATGAAGGTAAGAGAATACATATTTTATGAGACAGGGGTCCAGGGGAAGGAAGCCTGCTGAAGGAGGCTGTCGCAGCACAGAGGCACCAGGAAACTTGTAGAGGGCGCTTAAGAAAGGAGAGGTTCAGGAGGCAGGGTGGTGAATGCAAAAGGTTGTAAGATGCTTCTCTGTATGATTAGGGAGTTGTGTCCTTGGTGGTGGGGTTTTAGCACAGTGGTAGGGCAGTGGGAGGGAGTAGGCATCAGGTTGCAGGATTCACCGGGAAGTAAAAAACGGAGGCAGTAAGTGTAGACTACTCTTCGGTGAGCCTTTAGTAGAGCTATGCTTTCCCTAAAGGGTCAGGGGAGAAGACATCACATCTGAGAAAAGCAAACATTCTTCTGAGGCTTTAAAAATCAGAGTCTCCTAACATTTAAGCAAGATTCTGTTTTAAAACCTGGGAGAGGATAGGTTAGCAACAGGGCTGTCACTCACTCCTTCCCCAAAAGGGAACAGAAAGGGGACTGATGCCCTCACGCTGAGCCTGATATGGAGGAAGGAAAGTACAATGACCTTGATCAGACCTCCTCGGAAACAGGCAGGGGTACTTGCTAGTGAAAGGATAAAAGAGAGAGAGTCCTTATCTGACAGATATCTTCAGTAGGATGAACTGGTCTTTCTAGATCTCCCACTATCAATGAACCCAACATTTCTTGACTTACGGGTCATGACTGGATTGGGTTACTAACGATTTTTGCTATTTGTGTCATCAAAAGAACATGATGGAGGGGCTCAAACATGGAACTGACTTCCTTTGCGAACAGGGCTTCCAACACGGGCCCCTCTCAATATTCATCTGTTAACCTGGACCAAGTCACCCTAATGAGGGAGAAAAGGGGGCTCTGGTGGTTTTAGAATCCTTTAGGAAAAGAATATACTACCCACACCTGGCGCTCCTTTATCTTGGAGTCACTAGTGAGTGTGGTGTTGGGGACTGAGTCTGCTTTAACGATTTCATTCCTAGTGTATCAACACAGAACTCGGTTTCCTTTAAAAGTTAGTGAGGATACTTCAGAAAAAGGCATTAAGTAGGTATATAACAGCATATAAATGTTCATCCAAATGGTTCAGATTCAGCAGATGGTTTAATTCTAATAGGTTAGAGGCTGTGGAAATATGTGACTACTTCAAGAAGAAGAAATTACGTTTATAACACCTTTTCTCTAACATTTTATCTACTATGTAAATATTAGGCATTAAGCAGCTCTCCGGTCAACCAGAAAAATTAAGTAATCTGGAAAACTCCTGAAGCTTCCCTCTTCCTACTCTCTTCATGTTCTGTCTGGGGACTTCTAGGTGCACCTTCCAAAGAGAACAAAGTCCCCATCCTGTTACGTCCTGTCTCAAAGCTGCCCAGAGGTGTGTGCACAAGAGGGCAGCTTCCTCCATCCCACCCAGTACGCAACTACAGCTCATGCAATTATCCTGATGAAAACTTCTCTCACTTTATTTCCTTCTTGACAAGAAAGTGACCCCAACAAATTAAAGATCATTCATAACACGAACCCCTGTCCTCTGTCATTTTTTAAGGGAAAAATGTCTTGTTATTCAATATACAGAGTGAATGTAGGTCTCGATCATATTTTTTCTTCTTCTATCGAAGTGTACTCAGACTTCACTATGACCCATAAAATAATGGTGGTCAGACTATTTGTCTGCAGGCTGACCTGTTTGAAGAGTGCTATCTGAGAGATTAAATTCACCAGTGCACAGATTTGTGAGCTCTATGATTTCAGCATAACATAAAGCACATGCCAAGTGGGCTTCGGCATAAGGAGAAAATTGTGCTGTCCAATATGGCAGTCACAGACCAGGCACTGTGACAAAAGGAATGCAAAAGATCTCACTAACAGGTGTTAACTGACTAGATGCTAAAATGGCAGTATTTCAGGTATCTACTAAGGTATTAACGTTGATCCCCCTTTTTTAATATGGCAAGCAGAAAATTTTAAATCATGCATGTGGCTCAAATTACATTTCTGTTAGAAAGTACCAATATAGACGCTATTCAGAATGTCAAGGTGGTGTTATAGTCACAAGAGTCCACTGACTTCAGCAATTCTATCCTTGCAATTCTGACCAGAAACATCTAAAGAAATAATAAAAACTAAAAAAACAAGGAAAAGTATGTTTCTTGCTACTCTTGTATTAATTTTTTTGAGGGGGGGAATATGTAACAAAAGAGAATAATGAAACAATTCCCATTGTGATTTTAGAAGAGACTGTAGTCATGTCAATCAAAATTTCTATTAAAAGCGTAAAGGAATACAAAGTGTAAGTTAGACTCCATTGTTTTCTGAAGAATTTTGCAAATATAAGAGAATATAAAATTAAATTGTAGTTTTTTTTAGTAGATTTTAATGAAGACACTAAACATGAGTATGCCTACCTGTACCTATTACTCAAATCTAGAAATAAACATCTCATAAATAAATGAATAGAATCAGACTAGAGAGACTGCTAAAGAAAAGCTTTAAGCAGCCTTAGAAGAAGAGGAAAAGTAGGTTACATTAGCACAACTAAATGTTTTTCTTCAGGATTTGTAAAGCGGTAGCATGCATATTTCCAGCGAATGACTTCTAATCGAAAAGAGATAACAATCGTAACTGAGACTGTTCATTATAACCAAGTTTGCTGGAATAGAAAGTTCCAGCACAATGGAAAAATTAGCTGCTCACAATTAGGAGAGAATAATACATAATCGTGGAATACTTTCACATTAAAATAAGAATTATTTATTAATCATTTAAAAGCCTTAAGCAAAATTATATATGGGTGCATAAAATGTGCATTTATTTTTGTAAGGCACCAGAAAATCTGTGGATAAATATACCACTCTTGGGTTGTCAAAATATAATTTAATGCATAATGTGATCTAGACCAAGGAGCAAGTTGATTAAAAAATGAACACAGATGCACAAGGGAAGTACTCTGTTTAAATCAAACGAGCGTTTTGAGTTTATGGAAGATTGCTGTTAAACTTACAAAGACTATTCATTGGTGGAACTAACAGGAAAGTGATCACCCCGTTCAGATTACTCACTGGACCTTCCGACAATATCAGCATACTGAGGGCTCCCTGAGCGGGTGTAAATAAAAATGCTGAACAGCAACCAAAGGGAGGAGCGGCAGCCAAAAGCAGTTACAAATCACAGCACACCGTGTGCAGCAACATCCATGGGAATATGTGTATGTGTCCCCTCGGGCGCATCCACGTACACATATCTCTACGCAGACGTGCACAGTAAGGGCGCGGGGCGGGGTGAGCAGAGATGTCGACAGTCAGCAAAGTGAACGCGGATGAACACACCTGGGAGACTCACAGGAAACAACACAAAGTGATTGGGTAGAAAAAGAAAAAGAAAAGAAAAAAAAAAGGCACCAGTACAAAATGATAGGAAATTAAGAAAGTCTTTATTGTATACCTTTCTCGTTCTGGTGAATGCAAACTAGTGTCTGGTCTCAAGCAGTTGGTGCTAGCACTCCTAGCCCTGTCAAGGGAGGGTTGCAGGTCACTAGTGCATGCATCCAGGGGTAGAAGAGAAAGACAGAGAAAACAGAGAAAGGAAGACCGTGTTAGAGTCAAGCATACAGTCCTGCCCCCTTTCCACAACGTGCAGAATCCCTGCGGTTCGGTTCATCGGGGTGGGAGAGAGCTGACAGGGAGACAGTGCCCACGTTTGTTTAGAACATGAAACTAAACAAAGATTATGCTTGGATGGCTTTGCATAATTTCATTTTTAAAAGGGTCTCAGACTGAAAATAAAATGAGACTAAATCACTAGGTATGAAATAAACAGTAGAAACATAAAACAAAACTGGATCACGGAAAGCACTAAAACAAGATGCCTAGAACTTCGTTACCGAGAACGGATGCCACACCAAAACAAAATGAAGGACAGCAGAGGAGAAGAGTCATACGGCTCGACTGCTTTGGTTCACAACACCAGACGAGGGAAGTGGAAGGAACGACTTCCAAACGTTCTTACCCAACCAATATTTCATCGGTAAATCTCAGTACTCTCGAGGGAAAGCACTGATGAAGGGGAAAGTCCTGTCTAGTCACTGCTTTGCTGTTAGTACGTGCAGGCAGAACTGAGCTTCACAAAGCAAAATCATCCAGAAATAAAATAATACAAAATTAATCACTGTAATGAAAATCCAGCAAGTGAAACAACAAACAGACGACAAAGAAGACAACAGCTAGAAGTCTGGTCTTCAAGTGAGGAGATTCCACTTAGATGTTCTACACTAGGTTTTATAATTAATATTCTAGACGAGGCTTTATAATTAAAACTATTTTTAGACATCATGAATGTTTCTCTGTGTATAATTAATTTTAAGAGGAGATGCTAATGCTCTATTGGAATGTAAATTGCTATTTTTAGTAGGGAAGGGATTAGGGGTTAGTTTATAACTGGGGCTCACTGTTAAGACTCTTACCTGTAAATATTCCAGTGAGAACAGTTCTCTAATAAAGGCATCTTGGGCGGTAATGTTTTATAGCGCCTAACAAGATGTCTGGACGTGGCAACACAGACACGCAGGAAACAGAAAAATATATAGGAAGCAAATTTGATTAGGATATGAAAAAAGCAGGAAGCTATAAAGCTACAAACACAGAAGGAGCTTTTGCTTTTTTTTTTCTCTCAGAAGAACCACAATAAAAAGGTCAGATTAGAACGATTAAATATGAAATCATAGACATGTTTTCAGTTAAGATAAAGATTCAAAAGTTTCCTAGCCTTCATCAGAAAAAGAGCTGCTAACTGCAGGTGATAAATTAACCAACATGAAATTTATTATTTGATCCCTGATTTAATATCATACCTGCTTCTATGGAAGGAACAACACATAGCTAAGAGTGTGATTCAAATAATTTATGTAATCAGGGAATTAAAATGTGACTCGAAGTTAATATTCTAGTAACAAGCAAAATGTGGGCCAGCGTTGCAGGGCTGAGGCTGGTGCCGGTGCCAACTATGGTGAAGGGGTGCCTGCCGGGGAGTTCTTTCCACTGATCAGCTTCTGAATACAAACCCAACATCAGGTAACGTTAATCATCAGAACTTGGGTGAGAAGGGCATTGGCTACGAACCAGAATATGAATTCTGATTTGGCAGAAGATGGCAGACACGAGGCCCGGCATCCTCTGAATTCCTTTAGGGCCTATGTGGGCTCCTGGGCTGTCTGTGCCACCAAGGTCAAGGCAGGTCCTGTCAATTAATTTTTTTGATAATTTAATAATGTCTCCACAAACTGAGCTGTTGATAATGAAAATCTACTGTCCATTTTGGCTTACATTATAGCATGACAAATTGGGAAAGGAATAAACATTTGCGGAGGACATACAAAGACTCAAATACCCCACGGGTTCACTCGTGTTTATAGTAATGGTTGAATCAGGGAATCTCTTAAAGCTTTGGTTTAAAAATGAGTGCCATATCTGAGCACAGATGGACGACGTTTTCAGTGAAGCAAAGGATTCAGTCTGCTTTCCAGACAGTAAGTTCAACTCCTAAGCTTCGGCAGCCATCTTCAGCAAAAGGCTGCTCTGTAACTTTTCTAAACAATTGGTTCAAAAGTGATTTTCTTTTGGAAACACTCTAATCGGGGTCAGCAGAGAACAGGAAACAGGAGAAAGGGCACACAGTTTATAGTATGAAGGTCCACGTTCCTGTCTTGGCTTTGCCATTTATCGGCTATGAGCCTGGGTAATTCAAGTCACGTCTTTTTCTACATCCAGATCTGGGGGAAGTAACGATCCTTAACAGGCATGCTGTGAGGGTTAAATGAGACACAGGAACGGAATATCTAGGATGTAGGAAGGCAGCCACAGCATCTTCTGTACACCACCACTTTCTCAGGACATGTACTAAAAACAGCATTTGGTGATGATAATAATGAGGAGGAAAATGAACTAAATAATAGGAGACAGATTCCTTTAGCACAGGACTTTCATATGCTGTGCACAGAAAATCTCCAGGGAGTGGCTAATTCATTTGCAAAGTCTCCAAAAATCTGTTTGACTCAGAAGCTCTTTTATGGGTTGAATTTTGCACAGGACCAGCTCCTTAGAAATACATTTTTGGAAGAATTAATTTAATGGGAAACATCAAAGAGACCTGACTTTGAATCCTTGCTCTGTTACCTATCAAATTAAACTTTCTGAGCATCTTTCCTCATCTGGAAAATGAGGATAATAATATTCATATCATACAGTTATTGTCAGAAAGTTGAGACAAAATACATGAAATGATTAACACTGTGCTCGGTACTCAATGAATGTTATTTTCCTTGTTTTATTGGAAAGTAGTAAATCCACAGATTTTATTCTTAAAAGTCCTATGTGAATATGAGTATGACAGGATGGATTCTGAAAGTAAGACTGCACAAAATGATGAAACTACTAGCTTAGTATATTGTGCATGTCCTGGTAATTTACCTTGAGAAGCAGAATATAAGGGAAAGAAAAACAGTATTATTTAGTGATTCTATTCAGATGATTGGTGTGGTATGTTAAAAACATGCACACACTGAGGGCCAGGGACATACCAGGTGCCTGATAAATATCAAGTTTTTGTTTTGTTTTTGTTTTATAGTTGTAGTCACAACAACAGGACTCTGCGACAACTTTCTGAATCTAAACAAGTCATTCCTCTTCACCTATTTGTCAGGACAACGAACACTAAGGCTGGAGACCTTAGCATCGTAAAGGATTTGAGCTGACTTTTACAATGGTTATGATTTTATGTATTTTCCCCCAGTTTGCAAATGGAACTGACATTCCTCTTTTTCCCAGTGGCAACTGCAGTAATTGACACCAGGATCATTTTCTACGTGTGAAAAGTTCGTTCTTATTAGCACGTTGGATTCCTGAGCAGAAGCACGTGTCCACACAGATGCGAGAAGCCCTGTATCCGTCCCTATGCCACAGGGTTTCCAGGGGTGGCTCTTTCTTTCTCTCTTATTGACGTTTTATTGGCCAAAATATCTGAAAGAGTTTATCTGTGTGTTGATTTGTTTTTCCTTCTATGAACTCCTCACGGACAAGGAACCTGCACAGACTTGAGTTCTCTGAGTAATTTGCAAGAGGATTTATTTGGGATACAAGATCTCAGATGGAATTAGATGGAAATAAAGCATTAGATCCTAAGCTCCAATTTAGAGGAGAATATTACTTCCTCTTTCTGTCTCATCTTTCAAGAAGCATCATATTGTTACATGGCTTTCTGAGAAAGTCTGTCCTGTGGCATTTCTGACCTGGGGGGAATGGGACATGAAGGAAGGGAGGGTTTAGACATTAACAGGGCAAACATCCTCATTCTTTATCAGGAAGGAAGCTGATTCTCAACTATTAAAAATGAACCAGTAAAGCTCTGAATAACAGTAAACAGAACAGGGAGGTTATAGCTCAGTGGTAGAATAAGTACTTAGCATGCACAAGGTCTTGGTTTCAGTCCCCAGTATCTCCCTTAAAAAATATAAATAAATAACTAAATAAACCTATCTCATCTCCACCACAAAAAAAAAAAAAACCCAAAAGTGAATTAAAAAAAAAAAAAAGAATCTCAAGCAAACAGAATAAAAACAACAGTAGACTCCGAAAGGAAATTTAAAAAGGCTAAAACAAAGCAAAACTTAAAATCATGAAAACAATAACCTGCCACGCACAGCAGCTCAGACCTCTGGTGACTAGACAGGTGTGTGTGTGTGTGTGTATGGCAGGGTTGGGGTAAGAGGATGGCCAGACCGGGAGCATTTTGAATTTGAATTGCAGAAATCAGCTCCTCCATGTTTAGGAACGTGGAAACAGTTCCACGGAGGCTCACCTGTCTCTAGATTTTAAAGAGACAGGTAGAAAAGCAGTCTACTTGGATCAGAATTCAAAGACATATGCAACCTTTTCCACAACCCCCATCTCAAACAGGACCGTTTTTGGATGCTGGGGAAATTGATCTCACACGTGTGTGATGCGAGCACTGGGGGAGACAGGGCAGTCGAGTAGGAGGGAAGTTCAGCACAGACAGTCACCATCAGCAAGCCCCTTATTTACCTGGTGGTGTGTAGGCATTCTGCACTCCGTCCTCGTTTTGCTCTGGGAAGCATGAGAAGCTCACTTCACAGACAGGATGGGTGGCGAGTGAAACAGGGGAGTGATGAGGTGGTACATGACAGGGGGGGCGCCGATGGGATGCCGATGGCAACATGAAAAGGGAAGAAACCAGATTGTCTGCACTAGCGTATTTGCTTTGAGAGGTTCAACAAAAATAAACATGACAGTCGTTTGAAAAATATCAACCATCAAGTACAAACATCATGGTCAAAGTGCTAGCTGGTGCTGATGTGCTACTGTAGTTCACGGTGAGTTTTTAGAGTATTAAGACGAAACTGAACTGAACTGAACCTTCCCCAAATACGACATAGAGCCCAGTTTCCAATTCTAGACACTTGGGTCTCTTCATAAATTTTAAAAGGCATCTGGCCTTTCTGATACTGATGGGGACCCTAACATGTTATTTCTTTTTAGCCACTCAAAGCATGACTGTTTTCTTGGCTTTCACAGCCACTAAAACTGCAACAACCTATATTATGCTTTTCCTTTACCAACTAAGAACATACTTGATGAGGAATGTTTTATCTTCAAATTGATCTTTTTTCTACACTCAAATTCATTTGCTGTATTGAATGCCCTGGTTAAGAAGTCATATATATATATTTTTTAGCTCCTCACCTAAATTCATGGTGGCCCCACTGAATGTTGACCAAGAGGCCCTCACTCAACTCAACCCAAGCATGGTGGACTCCTATTCCCCAGAGCGAGACTGTCCAGGAAGCACCACGACTCCACTGGCTTGAAGGTCATGGTGCCCACCCTCCCGCCACATCAGGGTGACAACTAGGGAAGGAAGAAACACTGTGTCCTTGGCTGCACAGCAAAAAAAATCAATCACTGAGTACCACGTCATCCCCTTACTCCTCCCTGAAAGTTTCTCCACTTCAAAAAGCCAGAAGAAACTCTTCCATGAGGTGGCTATTCTAAAAACTCGCATCAGATCCTAAGCTTGTGGTCAGGCATGTTATACAGGGACATGGTTGGTCTGTGGGCACAGAGAACAGAGTCCTAATGGAGATTCTGAGTCATTGTGTCCAGGAAGTCACTTGTTCAGAAATCAGCGCAGCACTAAACCTAAGTACACATCCACAGAAGAATCCATTTCAACATTTTGTTACTTTTATCAATATTTTAGGTGAACACATTTTATGAAAAGTCGGTGTACGAAAAAATACTATTATTGAAGTTCTCACAGAAGCTCTGTAATATTAACTCTTTCAGATGACCTGTGTCCTGAAACTTTTTATTACCTAAAAAACATAATTTTATAATTACATAAATACTAGTCCCCAAGACTGCAACCCGTAAAATAGAAAATGTTTGACAATGGATTATGGAGCCCCTTTTCTGTAATTTAACTTAGTATCTAAGCCAACAACAAGGTATACGTTGAAAACTGGTCGGGCATAAATTTTGATTTTGTAAAAAAAGATGCACATATTATGAGCACATAACATTAGTCAGACATTTCCCAGAGTCGCACTTCTGTTAGAATACCTTTACACGTCATTCCTCAGGAGCAGTTCCGTTTTGAACAATGCAACACTGTTACTCTCCAAGGTACTATGCCAAGCTATCATTCACGTGTGAAAACAGAGCCAAGACGAACGTATAACGCTGAGATCAGAACGGAACAAATACCTGTCTTGTTCTGACAAATACTGACTATCCGCATCTCGGGCTCTGTGATCCACCGGGCTGCGGGAGGCATCGTGGTGTCTGGTTGGAGAACGTGACCTTCTCGTGGGATGAATTTCATCTAAACTCCTGAAATGATTTACAAAAATTCACATGCATCGAAGTGTATCAGCTTCCCCAAACAGGCTGACGTGCTAACAGGAGAGACTGGAGGTGACTGGCAGACAGCGGACACGGCTGGGAGAGCGCTGGCCTTGTCACCAAACACCTGTTCTACTGGTATTTATTCCCTACCGTTGCTTTGCCTGCGCTGCATCTCGCCAAGCCTCCTTTGGCAGCTCATTCAAAAAAGGACCACGATTTTCATCTGCAGATTTAATTAAAATTTCCAAAGTGTATCTCCAGGGTAAGATGAAATAGAGGATGACATTACACATGTGTTACGTGCTTTTCCAAACATTTAGACTGCTTCAAAGAGGCAATCCCAAATTTCTTAAAAATACATCCTTGGGCAGAGGGAAGGTGTAACTCAGTGGTAGAGTGCACGCCTAGCATGTAACGAGGTCCTGGGTTCAATCCCCGGTATCTCCATTATAAATAAATAAATAAATACATCTAATTACCTCCCCCCCCTCCAAAAAAAAAAAAAAAAGAACAAAACAAAAATTCTGGGGGCACGGTGGGTACAGCTCAGTGGCAGAGCCTGTGCCTGGCATGCATGAGATCCTGGGTTCAATCCTCAGTGCCTCTGCTAAGGGGGAAAAATAAATAATTAAGAAATAATAAAGAAAATTTAAAAATATTAAAAACTACCCAGAAAATTAAAAAAAAAATACATTCTGCCTCTAACCTTATCTTTCTGGCCACTTCTCATCTCAGGTCTGATTCCTTTACCATACAATTTCTCCCAGCAGGAGAAAAAATAAAAAACAAGTAGCAAACGGGAATATAAGACAGTTATTCAAAAACGATGCTTGTGACACAAATGTTTTCCACTCCCTGGGAAATTTCTTGAGATTAAGGAACAGAATGTTGCAAAGCTTGGGCAAGGGATAAAAAGGCATTCTGCCTACAAAGCATTCTGAAAGCAGTAATCAACTGACCACACCGTGATTTCTTTTCAGTTAGAGTCTTGGGGCAGTTTGCATTGTGTTCTAGTGAAAAAAGGAACAGTCAGGGATGCTGAGCCCACATCAAAGCCTACCTCTGTAATGGCACATTTGGTAAACGTGAACGCGGCCTTCCCTGATCGTCGCCGCGATGAGGAGACACGGAACGGGAGCGGTGATGGGTGGCTCTCTGCTGCTCTGGCACAGTTAACGTTGCAGGTTTACTTTCTCTAGCACTAGACCTATAACCTACTGGCAAGAGGATACACAAAAAATTAGCCAGTTTTCTTGTATAATACCAACATTCATATGGAGATATGAAATTCTATTTAAAGCAGACACTGACCTATCAGGATAAATGCCATGCAATCTGTATCGCCAGCCGGGTCTTCAAGACTATAAAGTATCTGAACACAGAGTGTAACATACGCATGCGTGAGAATAGGTTACAGTCTGTCTCTAAGGTACCACGGAGATGCTGAAGGTGAACACAACAGCTGATGTCCCACACATCAGGGTGCTGGGTTCTATTTTAACTTAAAGAATGAATGAGTTGGTGATTTTTCAGCAACACAAGTCAAGCACTGGACAGTGAACTGTGATTAACATACAAGTCAATGCTTAGAAATTTGGTGTCTCTTTGAATGTTATTTGATTTTTTCTACCACAGGACACAGTATTTTAGTTGGCTTTCAGATGGCTTCGCTAACAAGAAAATAAAAATGAGATCCTACCAACTGTAATGAACAGAGACAAGGAGCAGGTCTTCACTGTGACAAAAACTGATCGTGAATTTTGCAAACCACAGATGATAACTGCGATTTTCAAACGAAAATAGGGAATGGGTGGAGATGACTCTGGCAATAATGCAGAGGAAATAATGATCAGATCCACCCTGGACATCTGAAATTATCCCACAAATGTGTTAGTAACATAATTAATACCATTACCATAATTAAAATTAGAAATAAATTCTAAAAGTCATTCTCCCTTGAAGCAAAAGGTTTCTACGATGTCTAACTTAGTTAAAGCAGCAACCTCACATCCGTGGTAACAATTTGCTTAAATTTTTTTCACAAGGGTCCTTACTGCTATTATTGGAAGGGTAATAAAAAGTTCTGTGGCCAAAGAAAAAATAATTATATTTACAACTACATAAAATGTACATGCAACCATGAAAACATTAAATTTAACCAGGCAGTTTGAACTGTTGTTCATTTATTTACTTGATAGCTCCAATGTTATTTTTAAAATATGCCTTGTAACATCATTATTAAAGGCAGACTAACATTCCCCAGCAGTTTATTTGTTGGCGTTATATAATCTTTTCACTAAGCTTAGAGTATAAGGAAGGTTTTTAAACATTTCATAAAGTCCAATTTGGCCATATTCACACCAAAGGAGCTCAGCCCTTTTGTCACTCTAGAAAAACATCAGTAAATCATCACATGATACAACCAAAAGAGGGTGGGGCTGAGGATGTAGCTCAGTGGTAGAGCGAGTGCTTAGCAAGCGCCAGGTCCTGGGTTCAATCCCCAGTACCTCCATCAAAATAGACAAATAAACAGACCTAATTACCTCCCCCTCAAAGCAAAATAAAATAATGTAACTATAAGCGATATAATTAATAATTTCATACACTTTCATTTTATGGCAACATTAATAGCAACTCAGCAGTTATTTTGAATTTCATGTAGAAAGTTTCCTTGTTCAGATGTACAAATTGTAATATTAAGTATAGAGGGAGACCAACTAAATTTACATGTAGTAAATTTATTTCACAGCTCATTATAAAAAATAGTGGCTGTGTTTAAAGATAACGAATCCATAGTCTGAATTACTTAACCATTTAAAATTACTATTTGGTATCATTTGGTAATATTTGGTATCAGTTATATAATAATTTTAGAAGGTCAGTGTTGAATTGGGAGCACCATTTTAAGATTACAATAGCTATTCAAGGTATATGAATAGAACCATTAGGTTTGGAGTAATTAATTACTGTGAAGTAACTTTTAGAGAATTTAGGCATCTTGCTGTTAAAAGGGTATAAGGAACTATTTTCTTGGGTTCTTTGTATTTACACAGAAAATAATGTCTTTTTTATCCTATGCTAATATTCACTCATAGTTCTTCATCCGCTTTTTTGTAATACTTTGTTTTTTCACATTATATTGAATTTATTGTTGAGAACAGGCACCCTACCTCCAGAAGAAGGTAAGAGGGAACTGTTAGTTTACGCTCATTTCAATGTTTCAGTGGTTCAAAGTTAGAGGGTTTTTGTTTTTTTCCATTTTCTGAATTTGCAGGAATGGTCTGAAAGTTGAGGTTGCCAGGTATCTTGCCCTAGATGAAGGCATTCTGTGTGTGTTTATTTTTATTCTTCTTAAGCAGCTAATATTATTAACTTACTTATTTATGAACTTGGCTCTTTTCCTTTATTTATTTATTTATTTATTTATTTATTTATTTATTTATTTATTTATTTATTTTAGTGGAGGTACTGAGGACTGAACCCAGGACCTTGTGCGCGCTAAGCATGTGCTATACCACTGAGCTATACCCTCCCTTCTAGGTTGTTTGGTTGTTGTTGTTGTCTTTTCTTTTTTTCTTTTTTTTCAGTTTTGTCTCTGGGTTTTCTTTAATGGAGATACTAGGGACTGAACCCAGGAACTTGGGAGTGAACCTAGGACCTCGTGCATGCTAAGCATACACTCTACCACTGAGCTATACCCTCCCTCCTATTTTAAATCACAGTAAGTCCATGACAACCTTAAAGGTAACAAAATGTAGTCTCAGCTGCTTCTAGACCTCAGCCTCCCCAAGTGGAGAAAGATGGTAACACATCAAACAAGAGCCCAGAACCAGGAGTTCTGGAGAAGCCTAGGTATTAGAAAGTGGAAGGTTCACTTTGCTGTACACCTGAAACTAACATTGTAAATCAGCTACAATTCAATAAAAAATAAAATTTAATAAAAAAGTGGAAGGTTCAGCTGTGGTAGAACATCTAAGTGAAATGGGTGAGTGTCTTTAGGAAACATACAAGCAGAAACTTCACTGATGCCGTAAACATAGGTAGAACTGACATCCACCTGGGAACCGATTTCTCTCCCAACTGGACTCCAGGAAACATAGAAGCAAACTTGTAATCAGCCTGTAAGAGTGCATGGTCATCTATCAAAGTGCTATTTATTAACTTACGCTGGTACTTGAGTTTCTTGCCCTTATTTTACAATCTTTCCTCTTTATTTAAAATATATCGTAGGGGGGCGGGTATAGCTCAGTGGTAGAATACATGCTTAGTATGCATGAGGTCCTGTGGTCAGTTCCCAGTACCTCCATTAAAAAAGGAAGAATAAATTAACCTAATAACCTCCTCCCAAAATAAAATAAAATAAATTTTTAAAAAGTCTTTTAAATAAAAAAAAAACTGTATCATGTATTACTGTGTGACTTGCTACATTACATTTGCCACACAGGGACATGTTTAGAAGCTATCCATTTTGGATCAATGAAGAAAACCCCTAGAAACACAAATAAATTCCATTATCTTCTTTATTAATTTATGAAGAAATCTCTGGAACATAAGATATTATTTATTGGCTTATGTAATTTATTAATAATACTCTACTAAAAGTTTGCCTCCTTGCATTTTAAACACTAAATAAAAATGAATATTGTTTGAAATGACATTTAGACACTGCTTCTAGGTGATAAAAGGGATTATATATGGCATCTATCAGTATGGAATATAAATATATCCAGAATTCAGAATACTAATACCACTGTAGTCAGTCCTAAAACTCCCATTTTGGCTGTTATCCAGGTGATCCCTCAGGGAAAGAAGAAGAAATCCATTGTTTTTAGTAAATATTTATTGAATTCGCCCTTTATTCATTCACTGTCCTATCTCATGATAAAAATACAAAATTTTAGGTGAATAAAATGTGAGAACCACCCACAGAAAGTAAATTCTATTTAGATGAGTTGGAAATGACATTAAGTTGGATTAACAAGCCAAGACTTTTGTTAGAAACATTTGTTGACTTTCCTACCAGGAATCAACTGATGCCTACTTACATATGCCAAGGCACACCATGCACAATTACTTTTCCTCTGTCAATTTCATGAAAAAGCAATATTCTGTTACATTTTGTGTGGAGTTTTCTGGGTAGAATGTGTCTAATTATTATGATCCTTTTAGAAATCAACAAAATCAGAAAGCAAAATATGAGATGTTATCCACAGTTCTCCACTATTGTTTAAAACTCTCACGGACGGTCTGATACCAAAGAGAAAATGTCTCAGTGTATAGATAGCCACAGAACCAGATTTATGGCAGGATATCTGCTACTTTCATACAGCAAGTCAAGTACTTTATTTTCTCTGAATCACACAGAGCAAGTCAAACCTAGTTTTAGGGAATTCTTCATAATTTTTTCCTAGTTTTAATAAAGTCTTATGCATCTCACTAAATTGTGAACCTCATCACCAGTGTGGTATCTGTCTATTGACCAAAATCACTGCCCTCAAATTAAGTGCATCCCCATCCGGGAAATTATGCAAATTAAGGGGACATACATCAATATCATCCTAAAGAAATGTCTTTAATAACTCATATTTATATATCCCAAGATTTTCTCTTTAATTTCTTCTGACTTGAATATTTCCTTACTTCGTATTAGTTAAGTAAAAGGATCTGGATTAGGGCCCCAAAAAGAAGCCTTTACTACTTGGTTTTACTCACTTTCTGACTAGAGTCCGATGAGAAATGTAGATTTGAACTGTACAATGTCACAGAAATTTTACTCATTTATACAACAGCCAAAGGATGTTGACTTAAAACGAATACTGAATCTTTCTAAAGCATTTTCTTTTTTTAAAACATACATACATGTTCTGGGTATAATCAGCGGTGAGCACATCACGAAAGCATTAAAAGGTAAGCCATGCCACATGCACTTTGAAACCCTGCCATGCACCTGTCTCAGTATATTCCATGGAAGGCTACGTTATTTTCAGAAACAGAGGAAGGAAAAATCAGAGACATACAATAGAAAACGTCGGAAAATGGAATTTTTATTTAAAAAAAATTCACCATATCCTTTCAAAATGACCTTCAGATTTTCACTTATGCCCGGAGCATTGTGAAATGCTGATTTTAACGTCGCTAGCCATGCTGCTGAGGACGAACCTGACTAAATTAAGTGGGGGTGTTCGTGAGTAGTCACCAGTCCGTATTAATTAAACTTGCTTAATAATTTGGAACACAAGTCACCATGGAATAATATAATACAGACTTCTCTGTGTTATAAATCTCCAGCTGAGTACCCCCAAAGAAGTCTGGAAATCAGCAGTGAAAGCAAACAGAGCAGCTCAGGGAAGCCGGCCATGCGCTCCCCCCACGCACCTGGAGGGACCACTCCAATGCCATCATCAGCCTCATAATCTGAGATGTCACTGTCACTGATTCGCTGAGACCCTGCACAACAGGAAGGGAAACAGATGCCTCCGTCTGCTCGGTTCAGGAAACATCAAGGACACCGCCAAGTTTTCTTTTTGCTTAAAAAAATGCTAATGACATTATAACTAAGTACTTTTTTCTTTTTCTCACTGGATTACTGGTTGATTACACAGGGTAGTAAAGGACACGAATGAGCAGCCAGAGGAAGAGACACATGGGGGGCAGCTGAAGGGCCAAAAGCACAGAGACCCTTCTGCCCTGCGGAGGTCGGGGCGCACCTCCCACCCCCGCCCCAGGACCTGGATGCATTCTTGTTCACGGACCTGGCAGCTCTCTGGACACCATTTTTAAGCATTTTTATGGAGGCATCATTATGTAAGCATGATTGACCTAATCACTGGCGACTGGTGGTTAATTCAACCTCCAGCCCTCCTGCCTACCTGGGTAGAGGCAGGATGTGAGGCTGAAAGTTCCAACCCTCTAATCACAGGCAACCAGCTCCCATCCTTAGGGGCTTCTCAAAAGTCACTGCATTAACAAACTGAGGGGAGTCTGAAGGTGAACCACAAGAGCCACCTTCTCTCTCTTATCACTTAGGAAATGCCAAGGGTTTTAGGAATTTTGCTAGGAATGGGGATGAAGACCAGACACATATATTTCTACTTATAAATCAGAATATTCTACTATCTACTTATCTATATCAATGAGAGTTCCACTGGTGAAACAGAACCATTAGGAAGTGATATATATCCAGCAAGGTAAGTATGACTGAGTACTTTGGAACAAGAATAATAAGTTTACACTGAGCTGACTTTAAAGGGATATTTGTTCTCCAAGGATAACATTTTCTCTGTATCCCTGTAGTCACTGAAGACATATAGAGAGAAGGGGATTTCGATGAATAGTATTTTGACTTTTCAAACTATTTTCTAAGTGAGGTATTACATGAAAGTCTAGAGCAAAGTGTATATACTGTTTTCTACCCAAGGAAGCACCCACCTCTGCAGTTCAGGAAGGATGGGGCTGAGTGGTAAGGTTCAAAGAGAACTTTCTTGGCTGGAACTCTCCTGAGCTCATATTCCTAAAAGGACGTCAGGGCCCTTTATAAAATATTCATGTTTAGCCTTCCAAATTAGCCATTATACTGCATTAAACATCAATTTTGAGGAAGTGAATGATCAGAGAAGCACTAACATGAAATATTTAATTATAGGAGGAAAACCGTGTGGTTCCAGATGCCCAAAATGAGACTTTAATTTGTTCATTTGTTCATTTGTTCAGTTAGAGATTTAGTCATCATGCAAAAATTAATGAGTAAGTGCAGGAAAAAATACTGTTTTTCCCCATCACCAGATGAGTAACAGCAAACCTACTTCAGACTGCTTTTGAAAAAAAAATGTTTCTTATGAATAACAATACAAAAAATATCCAGGAATTATACAGTGATTAAGACCTTACATGTGGCTATCTATCGATAATGACAGAAATTATCCTATCAGTCAACCGCTGCACAACTCAATCACTCGTGGGCAAAGAATTGTAATTTTAGAGGTTTTAAACTTTCAGCTCTGGAATTATTCCCACTATATTATATACATATACATACATACATATTACTTCCATTGGGTAAATGGGGGAAATGGTGTTGCCAAGTCTCTCTACATAGATGAATAATTTTTCGATATTTTGATCTCTGATAAACATATGAAAAAGCATCTTGAATGTTAATGTCTAAGTGGATCACTACGACACAGTTACTTCTGGGAACTGAAAGACTTTTAACCTACTTTGTAGTTTTTTGCTGGCGGTTTCCCCATGAATGTGTCTCCTCGGCAGGAAAGGTGATGGCTGAGGAAGAGGTAGTGAGGACTCATCGTGTGTCTGAAGCTTGTACCAGTGTGGTTCATCGTCTAAAAGCGCTGTCTCCAGTTCTATGAGGATCTGAAAGGGCAGTTCTCCGGTTAGACCAAGCACCTTTCCCACAGCGTAAGACAAAAGCAATCAGAATTAACACACATCACAGAAGCAACATGATGCATCTGACTTGAACCTTCACCATATACATCACCTCGCCAAGAAATTCACTCTCTTCTTCTTGCACTCTTGGTTGATCCCACACAGTTATTTCTAACATTCGTTCTCTAAAATCTCTACGATGCACATGTGAATAGACAAAAGTTTGATTCCATTTGGGTTCTAGTACTTTCTTGACTGTTTTGGTTCTCCTTTTACTTTTATCGCTGAAAAATAAGTAGGTTTTGTAAATGAAAAAGCAAAAAACAAGTGAACACTGCCATCTACTGTAGTTACATGGAATACTGCTACTGGGTTGTTGACCATTTTTAATTCATCACTTTTAACATAAGAGTCTGAAAGGCCTTGAAATTAATACGACTCTAGCTTTAACTACCATGCAAGCAGTAGTTATGATTATAGATCTGCATACACAAAGGTACATTCTAAAGATGTAGCTATCGGGGTAGAGTAGAGCTCAGTGGTAGAGCACATGCTTAGCCTGCACGAGGTCCTGGGTTCAATCCCCAGGCTAAATAAATAAATAAATAAACCTAATTACCTCCCTTCTCAAACAATTTAAAAAATAAAATTTAAAAAAATGATGTAGCTATCAAAGACTAATAGATGTATGAACAAGGTAATGAAAATTTTAAAATTTGATTAGTTTAATGAAATACAAGGCTTGAGGGAATATTTTTAGGGCTAATATAGTTTATTCCCTCTAGAGAATTAACTACTATGTTTTAAAACTATATCACAGGTGTATGCATATGTCCAAACTCATCGGAATGCGCATATTAAGTATGTGAAATGTTTGGTATATCAGCTTTGCCTCAATAAAGCTTTAAAACATAAATGAAACTATATCCCTGGAGAGGAAATTCTACTTTTTTCAATTAGTAAAGACTTTTGCATATTTTTTTTCTTAAATGATCCCCTACCTTCTATCTGGAAGAAAATACATTTTTACATAGGGATTCCTGGGACGCCCATCTACCCGCGGCGGTAGATCTGTTGCCTGCAGCACGTTCACAATTAGCTGGTGGCCCACTTTATCATACCACAGTTTCACCTGAGGGCGACGGAGACGGAAATGATTATCTGTAAACACCACGAGGTATTATCACTTTACCAAAAACATATTAAAATTATTTTTTGGAGAAGGGCATTTTTAATTGCAATACGGTTGAATTAGAGATATTATTTCTGCAAAGAATACCAACTTGAAAGCATAACCACTTAAAACCTGACTGTTCCTGGCTTTCAAACGTGACTTACAGATTGGCAGGCCTGCAGTGTTGGTTCATACTTTCTTCTGTCATGTTATGAAATAAAACTAATGATAAAATTCTGTATCAAAAAACTAAGGGAAGAGGAGGAGACTGAAATAACTATCCTTGTTTTTAAATGCTCAGTGCAAGTGTTTGGTGATTCTGACTATTTTAACGATGACACCATGACTAAATGCATGTTGGGGGACCACCTCTAGCTGAGTAAGTCTGGCCTTAGGGACAATATATACAAATAACTGGGAAGAGAGCAGGCAGGACACGGACCCTGAGCCTCCTTCCCACCAGGGACTGCAGGTTTCTGCTACTTTTTCTCATTTACCTTTTACAGTTAAGCTGTTACAGGTTAATTTTTGTGAGAGGAGTCAAAGAACAAAGGAAGGTACAGTGCATAAATGATGCCTTTAAACAAAGTGAAGGCCAAATGACATTTCTACTAGGCTTCATGACAGTCCGAACAAAGAACAACAGGAAAACCAACACATTGAAATATTCCTGTCAAACCCCTAAGAACCAGAACTTTCTCAGTCAATACAGTTTACTTGTGCTGGTGGTGGACAAGGTTAACTTTTAATTTTTTTTTAAAGTTATTAGTTAGTTTTGGGTTTATGGTTAAATAAGAACTCTGAGCATAAATTATTTAGTAGGCATATACTGGAATACATGTGAGTCATTATAACAAAATAAGCTAATTTTTCTAAGGGACAGATTAAGAATTCAAACCCGTATCTGTGTCAGTCCATATCTCTGATCCTAATTAATACCAGAAGTATGTTTTTCCATAAAACTGAAGTGGATTTTTTGTCCCTCTTAAAATACAGGTGACATGTATGAAAGTTTTACATATATGCTGAAACAAAAAAGATGGCAGGGACCAGACCGAGATATTCACCCTACTAAAAAGAGAAGTTAAAACCAAGACAGGTTTTAAAAATAACACCAAGCTTACAGTTTTCTTCTTTGTTTAATTAAAACTAAGAGAAAAATGGCAGAAACAGACTATAGAAATCCACACATTACCCAAGTAGCAAAATATCAACTATTTATAGAATAATTTGAACTTAAGTTATTAATACAAATGTCCTGTGTTCTACCATAATCTACATAGATGTGGCTTTTCCTAATAATTAGCCACAGTTTCTCTATCCAGATCTCCCCAGATCCCATATTAGGCCACAGCGAGGAAAACTGTAGGTTTTTCAGACTATTATCAGCAATGAAAAGTATTGTCAAATGTCTTAAGAAGTGAAAAAAAATTTATGTATACACATGGCTGAACTAGTATGCTGTACACCAGAAATTGACACAACATTGTAAACTGACTATACTTCAATTAAAAATATATATATATATATATGTATTTTAAATTTAAGTTTCTCAAGATCTAGGCTCAGAAGGTTTTTAAGGAAATACAGCATGACTTTTTGAGTTTATTATGTCTAATCGACTCCTTACCTTAGAAACTTTTATATAGCACAGAAAAAGTAATTGATATTTTATGTACTAATTTTATCATGTATCAATGTTCAGAACATCTGGCACATGGTAGGCACTCAATAAATATTTTCAAATAAATATATGTATCAAGGAAAAATCTCATCAATGCATATAAATTGATGAAGTAGATTAGGCTATTAAATGACTATGAATCTATCACAGGCTTCAAAGAAAGGCAACATTTTAAAAAACAGACTCAGAACAGTAAGCAAATCCAAATGGTCTCTAATAGCTACAAAAAAAAAAAAAAATCACATACAGAAAGTTGTCCTGGTAAGACTTGCGGGGCATCTTTCAGAGCTCCAGGGCTTGTTGGAGAAATAACAGAAATGGAAGGTCTTTCCATCTTCTGAGATTCAAAGGAACTTGAACCTAAAATGAGAAAAAAAAATGTAAGTACTTTTCAGTAACATGTTGGTAACATACATGTGGAGAATAAATATTTGTAATGAAATGTTAAATGCGTCTGTTACCTGTATAAAACAATAATTCAATACCAACGTTAAGAGCAGAACGTACATTCAACCAGATAGGCACAGGAAGTTATTGTATCTTCTTTGATTAACTGCTTATTTTAAACGTATTTAAAATGATACAAACAAATATTGTATCTACTTGCTTCAATCTTTAAGTCCTGATTTTCTACATTTGTAGAGGGTACTGCACAGTGTAGGCTCCTGGGTAACTGCACACAGAGTTAAAGGCTTCATGCTTTTAGGAATAATAAAGATGGTACCTGTTATGTTAACTACCTTAGGCCCTACATTATGACATCTATTATAGTCTTACAGAAATGAAAGTGAATGCACATAAAATGTAACATATGAGCTGCATCTAAGCTTAGATAGAATTCATCATTGTTTTAGTATAAGACTTACGTTTCCGTCGGTTTTGATCTTCCAGGATCAGTGCCCTGAATGCCTGAGAATGCTGTCTACTGATTCACTCGTGGAGGGGGCTGGCTCCCCGCTCAGCCCCTCTGTGAGGCCCTTCTCCCCTCTTTTGAAATGAAATCCCCTCTCCCCAGATCACTGATAAAGCGTTCACAATCAGCAGCATGGAATGTCTGCAGAATGCTATCATCACCTCGACACATACAACCTTGAACCCTTATTAGCCTCATTGAGAAAACACTATTTATGAATCATTTCCCAAAGGTGTATCCTTCACCCTGTTTTTCCCCATACATGCAAATTAAGCTTAAATTAAACCACATAGAATCATTCTGTACTTTCCAAAGACATTTAACTATAAGAAACAGTGCTATGAAAGTCTTTGCTACCATGTCCCTTTTATGAAGTATTCTTAGGATAATTTGGCTTTTGTGTCTCAGTACAGACACCTCTGCTTCTAACTGTCAGTATGTTTCTAATATCACAGCGAAATGTAGCATCAACACTATAAATTATGCAATTGGTTCCGTTTCCCTCTTTATATTGCAAAAACACAAACCCAAATCTCTAGCAGGTATGCAGGACCATGTTGCTATGCATTTGCTATACTAACCTAAACTCCACTTCCTTGTTTATCTCACTCATATATTTTCTTTCTTCTTGTAGCCATTACTTGTTTTCCCTTTAAATCACCTTGTGTGTTGTATTTCTATACTCTGGGTTTCATAATAACACTTGGTCATCAAGCCCAAGTATGAGTGATTTAACACCGATTTGCTGTAAATATCTGGGTCATTTCCACATTGTCCTTGAAAACATCCTTACACACACCATCACCTTCTGTCATCTGGGCTCATCTGGAATTGCTTTAATAACGAGGGAGCTAATTCAACCCTCTAGCCTCAGTCCCTTGACCCCTTTATTTATTTCCGCTGAAATTTACCTGTATCCACCTACTCACTTCCATGATCATATCTGACATGGTTAGGCTGTATTAAAATTATTTGTTAATGTGCCCATTTCCTCCACTAGACGGCTCATGAGCCTGAGCTAATTTCTGGTCAAACTGAATAATCCAGTATCACAATACATTTTATGCATGGCAAATAGAACTATTACTGATATATTAATTTAGCTCTGTTGACATCCGGTTATGATGCAGAAGGGTATTGCCAATAATGACTTTTCATAGCCATACACACTCACACACACACACACGGATACATACTCACACACAAGAGTAGAAAGAGGAAAATCTGAAAACAGAACTTCTTTTGGTTTCAGTGATTGCGATGAGTGTCAACTCATTCATGTCAAATAACTAAAGAAAACAGGCAGCTTATACTCACTGGACTCCAGTGGGGGATGGGAGCTCTCAGGGATCCGTGGAATGTCACTAAAAGAAACAGGATATGGTGAAAATCCCGTTAGCTAAAGCATCCTGCCTGAGGCCATCCCAGCCACACTGTATTTCAGTGGTGTGAAAAGTCCTTTGGGGTCTTTACACGTGTGGAAATGGACAGGACTTACTATTCAGGCAATTACTAATGTGCATGGATGTCAAACACCACACAAAAAAAAAACTGCAATAAAAATAAGTTTTTATATATTTAATAGCAAAACACTTTAACATGACAACAATCAGACTAATATTGTGGCTGCAGTTACCACAATATTTTTACTACCAAAACAGCAGGTTTTGGAAATTAAAAAAATGTTAAAGGCAATATCTTATTTCAATTTTGGAAAATCAAAATGACACATATTTTACAAATCAGTAATATGCTTTACAAACACATCTGAAAGAGTTTACTGAATGAAAGGGATGGAGACGTCTCTTGATAATAAAAATAATATGATGAGTATCGTGGGCAAAGATAATAAAATGAAAAAGATGAATTGCTTCGGAAATTAAAAAAATGTTTCAAGCTTGCAACAAAAAAAGCCAAAAGATTTTATATATGTGAATATATAATTCATATACACATATATAGCCCTATATAGAGATTCACATCTCTATGCTGAAATTAGCTAAATATGTGATCATTTCCTGGGTGATTAGAAAGTGACTTCTTGTGAGAACACCGTTCCTGTCACACTCACAAATTACTCTGAATAAATATTTAATATCACCTCGGCTTAATCTATTATCTACTGTGGCCCTAAGAAATGACCAGCTTCTTTTGGGAACTGCACTCTATAATTAAACTATTTAACCTCCATTTTCCAAGATATTTTAATGTCAGTTTAAGGAGATTAACAATATCCAAGTATTAACACGACATATCAAAGCAGACTGGAATTAGCTAGTGCCAACAGAATTATTAGAATATCATTTAAGAATTTGTAACCTCTTATGCTGTGAACTAACTTCGCTTCTTTGCACTTTTAGGCGAGGGGGACATTAGAAACAAAAACAGTTTTCTGTTTGATTATTTTCTTGACTCTTCATTTTCACTTTTTGGGGCAAAGTAATTCTCATAACCACCTACAATTTATACTTCTTACAAATGATAATTCATCCTGTGTTGTGTACTTTATAAATATATTTAATTATAGATTTACGTATAACTAGTAATTTGTATAAAATACATATTTTACGTGATAGTTTAAAGACGACTTTTCAACACCTAAAACACAAGAAATCAACCATTTATCTTCTGCTACTTTCTTCTAAATTCATCAAGGCAAATAAAAGTCTATTTTTAAAATCTAGAAACTATAATGCTTCAGATGGTAAAACTTCTTTGAAAATCAGCCTCAAGGACAATTATGAAAATCCAATTTGGAACTCTGAAACCAGGTACAAGCTTTGATTTTCATGCGCCCCTGAAAGAAGGATCGTGGAGAAGTTGTAAAAAAAATTTTTAAAGTGATTTTGAATTAAAATGTATTTATCATTTATTGCTTCAGTAATATTTTCAGGTATAAATTTCCACTTGACATTTACACAAACCTCCTTAATGAGTTCCAATCACAAGTAAGGAGATAAAATAGTTCTAATAACAATTACAAGCATAAAGGTCAAGAATATCACATTTGATAGGTGGGCAAAAATGGTCAGTACATCAAGAGGGTGAATGTCTTTTAGATCATGTGATCATCGTGCACGTATGTTACGTTTGGAATGACTCTTGGAATCACTACCCCACTGAACTATGAACAAACTTCTGCTTAAATTGATTATAGAACTACATTAAAAATAATTATTAAATAAATTATTATTCTTTCAAGATTCTAATAATTTCTCTATTAACTGGAAAGTAGATGCCAGATTTGATTTTTATTTAAATATAATCTTTGCAGTCCCATATTCCTTAGAATTCCATACTCCATGACAGTTTAGGGTTTGGCTATGCAGAAAATACTTTATAAATTATTTTCATACAAAAGTAGAAATAATGAAAATGTTATTCCAGTCCACTTTAATTGTCTGTTAGTTTTTTTTAAGATGCCATGAATCAATGGTATTTTAGCTAATTGCTTTAAAAACCACTATGTATTTAAAAGTTTTGGCAGTGTGCACAATGCTTGGTTTTAAACTTGATTTTTTATACTTTTGATTCATTTTCGAATTTACTTACCTCTTTTCCAGCCTCATATTTACTCAGCACTAGAACACGTCATGTAAAACTAGCATAAATTACATAGTGTTGCTAGTTTTTAAAAAAAATCTATATGGAAATGTGCAATACTTCTGCAAATGTCTCCAATGTTTACTCTTAATAATCACCACTCAAAATTGGTTATAAGCTTGCCTTTATTTTAGAGTTACATATATATATTATTTTGTGGAATAAATGATCACATAGTTTAAGTTCTTTGAGAGTAAGGATAATTATATTTTCTTGTATGTTTTGCATTGACAAATATTCATAAGGACAACAAAAAATTTAAGGTTACTACTTTTTCAACATAAGAAGTCTTGAATTAATGGCTCCATAATATCTTAGAGAATACTAAAAAAAAAAAAAAAAAAGGGAATAATTTTCAAAAATACATTTGAACTAAGCCAACTATAATGAGACAGTTCATAATGCCTTCCAAAAAACTATAGACAGGCAAAATGAATGTTCTGGACTTTGTGGATTAGTTAGGAAAATCTACCAATATGGGAACTCTATATTCAGATACAGAAAATATCTCATTGGCTATAGATAATTTAATTATGCTGTAAATTAGAATTTAAAATATCATACCAATTATTATGACCAATTAAGATGTTAAACTATTTCACACTTTCTTGATTTTAAATAAAATTTGGGACTACCTACCCATGGGTAAAAATATAGAAACAATATTCCATTCTTAGTAGGATAATAAAAAGTTCATGTAGACATATGAGATCATTACTATTTTAAGTATCAGAAGAAGATGAGTTTATTACTGATGACTCCCTTTAAGGAAATACTACAATGATTTAGAATTACTAAAAATAAATAGTTCTACCATTAAAAGAAAATATTTTTACTTTATAGTTCACTTCTGAAAAATACATATCAATACTTTTTGATACTGCAATTGTTAAATTGTGGAGCTTCTAAGATGTAGTGAAGAAAATTCAGGATTCAAGTTTAAAAAAATTATAAGATTTAAAAATCTATGCCCATATTTGAAGAAAAATCTATCCATATTAACATGTACTGTATGAATGTATAAACTTCTTTTTAAAATCCTGCTAATACATGTAATTTACTAAACTTAAGAAGTAAGTTTTTTTAGCCTTACCCAATAGGCCTTGAAACAATAATTTCAACTTGAGGTTCTGATTTTGATTCTAAAATAATGTTGTAAACTTCTTCATTTGTAGCTCCCGGCAGGGGTTTACCATTCCATTCTAGAACTTCATCCCCTTGAATTTAAAAAAAAGGGTATTTTTTTACCTTATATATTCTGTTTATTTTTCTTATCTTTTCTCTTTTTTTAACAAAGAAATGCAAAACATATACAAATAGTTTTAACTGTCTAGGCTCTGCTCTCAAAAGCAAATTGATTGCCAGATGTCAGCCAAATGGTTCTTCTAAACACTTTTTTCTTTTCTTTCTTTTCTTTTTCTTTTTCTTTCCCCCATAGAATATTACTGGTCACTGGAAATAGTACAATACAAAACTACTTTTATCTTTTGATAAATATCAGAAATAATATAAAAGTCATCTCATGCTATGGGATGGAATTAGCACAGCCTATTTGGAAACATTAAAAAATAATAATTAGCAGCATGCCTTTCATATAATAAATGTAGGTGGCGCTACATGTGAAAGATTATTAAATGCTGCATAAATCCCGCTGCTTTACTTTTGGTAGAAATCACAATTACCATTTGTTAGCATGAGTTTTCCAATTATAAGTCATGCTTCATTGCCTTTACCAATGCACAACAGAATAAAAATGCATGAAAGGGTTTGAATCCGTACCCAGAGGGGAACGCAGGTAGCCGTGGCAAAGTTACAAAGCAAGCAGATGTAAAACTTGCATGACAGTTAGCCCACTTCCAGATGTTCATAACACACTCATTCTACACATAGTATATATTGTGAGCATTAAAGTAAAATTAGAAAATACTTGCAAAATAATTAAAAATACAGTACTTCCTAGTTTTTAAAATAATGTCAGATTAATCAAGGAGTGTAATACAATATTAAAACATACAGGTTAACAACTTGTTATTTTAACAAGCGTTCTCACCAAAGATTGTTTGGAGAAAACGATTTATTTTCATAAATATTTAGAGCAATATTAAGTTTCAAACATCTCTGCCCAGTACCTTCAATTGACAACAGCAGGTTCAGCTGAAATATCCCAGCTTCAGTGATCTTTTGAGGTGTCTTAATTTTTTTTTGATATTTCAGCTTATTGTGTTGTTCTCAGTGCCTCTAACAGTTTAGCAGCTAAGTAAATGTATGTCAAACTAATGGATCATATCACCGTTATACATTTTATAGATAACTATAAACGTGAATTTTTTAGTTTTTAGTGATGCCTTTATAACAAAAAAGGAGAAAATTTTTGTTTTTCTGGAATTATTTTTAAATCATTCTTTGCCCCACCCCCAAATCTTTGCTTACTCAAAAGAAAAAAAAAGAATAAATATCTGAAAAGCAAATAATGCTGCTTTGGTTTGGCAAGAGTATGGTTATTAGCAAGAGATAAATGACTTCTGATAGTTTGACCTAAGATGTTACTTAGCAGTTTTCAAATAGACAATGAATACACTTTACTATTAAAAAAAAGAAATAAAATAATATTAAGTTAAAATATATTAGAGGAGTCTTTTACATTTTTTGATAAGAGAAATAAAATTCACATCATGTGAATGTATACATAAGTGTGTGTGTACACGCTCTGCATATGAAAAAATATTTTCTAAGACGATACTTACACATATTTTCTATTCTGTTACATTCTATTTCACTTTTTTTAAATGATGAACACAAACCATTAAATAGACTTTACTACCCAGTAATGAGTGGCAGAGTGGCAATCAACATTTTGCCAAAAACACTGCATTATAAAATTCTTCTTTTTATAGATGGCAACCTGGAGGCATCACTTTTAACATCAAATTACCTTAATATATGGATTTATTTATTTAGAAATCAGTAACTTCTAAACTAGGTGGTCTCTTTAACAGTATTGCTTTATATTTGAATAGTCTTTTCAGGTGGATGTAGATTATGATGATATCAAGATGAAAAAGAGGCTTTCTCCTGTCCTTAGATTTGATGGAAGAGAAATACAGAAATAAACACCTTTCATAAAGTGTTGTACACAATGATGGGAGCTCCTCTGGGGAACAGAAGGAGAGCCAGGCAGTGCCAGGGAGGTGGTCGTTAGTGGCTGCCCAGGTGAGAGATCAGGAAACACTTCAGAACTAAAGTAACTCTAGATGAGTTTGGAGAGATGGGAAGGACTCCAACAGGCAAAGCATGGGAGCAGGAAGGAAAGCAACCAAGTAGACAAGAGGCACTGACCAGGTCTGGGAGGTGGACACAGCTTGCCGGGACCTACAGGCAGACCGCCAGGGCTGCAGGCCAAGTAAATGGGAAGTAAGTGGCCAGAATTGTCAAAAGGGGACAAGCTACAGGGCTCAAACTCGAGTAGAGGGTGACTGAGAGACACCAAAGGGTCTTAATAAGGAGAGTGTCCTTGTCAATACTGTGCTTTTGCTGATGAAACTAAGCAGTGAGTGGTGCAGAGCATGGACTTAAGGGAACAGCAGGAGAAAAAGCTGTGGCCAGATTAAAGCGAGACTGCAAAGGTTGAACAAAGGTCACGCTGATAAAAACAAAATAAACTGTAGTATTACAGGCCAATGATGTTTATATGCAACAGAAGGGGAAAAAAACAGTTCCTAAATAATCATGTAAATCAAACAGGATATATTACCTAATTTTTAAAAATACCTTTTTTCAAATACATCAATTGCTTCAAGTGAAAAGTACACTTAGATGTTTTATATTTATTTAACACTTTAGGTTTGTTTCTCAGGCTCCAGGCACATAAGGGTGTTAAATAAATGAAACTAATCACTAAGGAATATATAATATAGAAAAAGCCCTTTGCTAACTTCCTTATGTAATTTTCTATGAAAACACAAAGACAAAAGTTAAATGCCATGGTGTTTATAATCTGATCTGCAAATTCGTATTTCTGTGGTTAAAGCTCTCTTACATTAGAGTCACAAAGGATTTGTGTACTTTTCAAGACCTATTTTCCAGTTATTAAACAAGCAGAGATTCAATGTCTGGGCAAAGTCACTCCTGACTGAGTTACTTCTTTATAGAACCCTAACAAGCCCCTGATAAGAAACAGTGTGCTATACTTCCACACATCTTCAAAGCTGATGGATCCGCAGATGGAGGAAAAAACCCTGATTTGGCTTTTCTCTCTCTACGCCACCTGCAGAGAAAGTCCTCAATGATTTTGAACTGATATCCTGGTCACCAGTTACAACAAAAACATCCTCAACAGTCCTAGAATATCTTTCTAAAGGGCTCAGTCATGATTACCTTAAGGTATAAAAACTGAAAGCATTGTCTAAAAATGTTTTCTTTCCATGTGCTCTGGGTTATTAATCCTCAATTTTACACTTCAGCCTACTCTGTTTCCTTCATAATTGTCTGACACGCTAACCAAAAGATGTCTACTAGACTCTGGGGTAAACTGGAAAAAATATGTTAATATGATTTTTACTAAAATCAAAATTCAATAACTTAAGAAAAATAGATTTTGAAGTACGTTGCTACTAAGCAAGGTACATTTAAATATATTAAATGAGTTTATCGCTTCATGTTAAGGTCACAGAGCGACATACTGTAAATTTCCAAGTATCAAGAAGTTGCACACCCATATGAGTATAATGTATGTCACATTTTAAATTAAATTAAATATAATTAATTTAAATTAACACAATTTAAATTAACAAATATTTTATTACACAATCTGTGTAAGAAATGTGATTATATTTTATTAAAAACACTGGTACTGAATAAGTCTTTTGGGACCACTATGAAAAACTTTAATAGTTACAATAATTTCAAATTTAAAGAACAAAACAGTGATATTATTTTCTTAGGCTAAACTGTTTTGGATTTTTGAAGCACCATGATGAAGCCATCTACAAAAATTAGGAATCCCTTAGCATTTTACATCTCTTTATTTTTATATAAATTTAAAAATATTCCTACTCACTGTCTCCAAACTGTTACCAATGTAGTTACCTATTATTACAGTCACTAAGTCTGTATTAGGAAAAAAGTAATCTTTATGCATGCATTAAAATTAGTTATTCACTTAACTGACATATATAGAACTTACCCCTAATGGAAAACCACCAACTCATGCACAGAGTACACATTATTTAAATGTTAAAAAAGAAACTTTACCTGCTCTGAGGTGTCCAACTACGTCTGCAAGGCTACCCTTCTTTACTTTGGTGATGAAGGCACCAAGGCGTCCTAAGTCAGTCATCTTCCCTCCAACCACCTGGATAATGATAGACTCGTAAGTGCCTAAGACTCACACTGAAACAGAAGGTCACTCGTTGGAGGTATTAATCCTACAGCCTTTAGGATGTGTTTAGAACTGAGTGTAGGAAAAAAATGAAGTGAAATGCATTGTTGATGGAGGGGTCCCGCGGTACAGGTGTGAAAAGAAACCACATCTCATTACAGGGGAGATGACCTTGAGTTCTAGGGACGTTCACGTACCAGCCCCTCACATGGACCCCACAACGGAGGGTCCACGGACAACATACATCCTTAGACACAAGGGCCGGGTCTCCCCCATCACACAGCAAGTGTCTGACACTTGACTAACTCGGGTTCATTGTCTCCATCCTCTAAATTAACACCTACCATTTGAATTTCTATATTCAGATAATGCCCCATTGTGACATGAGACCTGGACCTCTTTTGTATACTTTTAAGAGAATGTAGGTCTAAGACAAGAAAGGGGGTTTTCAAAAAAAATAATTAATTTATTTATTTTAATTGAAATATAGTCAGTTTACAATGTGTTAATTTCTGGTGTACAGCATAGTGATTCAGTTATACATATTTATATATTCTTTTTCATATTCTTTTTCATTATAGGCTATTACAAGGTATTGAATATAGTTCCCTGTGCTCTACAGTAGGGCCTTGTTGTTTATCTCTTTTATATATAGTAGATAATATCTGCAAATTCCAAACTCTCAATTTATCCCTCCACCCCTCCCTTCCCCTTTGGCAACCATACGTTTGTTTTCTATGTCTGTGAGTCTGTTTTTGTCTATAAGACTGGAGATCTGAACCAAGAACAGGCCGATTTGGGGAAGCAATTTACCAGGGTACAGAGTAATAGCCTAAGTTCATCTCAGCTACCAACCTCATCTGAATGCCCTCCCTCATCTGAAACAACATGTGATCTCATCTAACCCTCCAAGTCTGAGTTCTACTGCTGCGTAATGAACACTCTCACCTGACTTGTCCTCCATGCATAAAACTGAAATACACCTGAAAGTTTCTGAGTGTAATTTCTCCCAATGCGGGGGGGGGGGGGGGGTAAATGTATATAATTAAAAATGACACGGATATTGTCAAAAGTTGAGGTTGATCCATGTTCTTAGGGTCACACCCAAGAGTGGAGGTGATCAGAATTATTTCATTGGAAGAGAAATCAATGGTACTAATCAATAGGGTGATATTAACTGAATATTTTTTGAAGTTGGATTAATATTCAATGGTTTTGAAGAGGTCAAACCATCACACAACTATAATACAATCTCTTGGTAAATGATAATTTTAAAGCAACCTCTTTAAACATTTCTCTAAGTTTATGAAAGCAAATAAAATCATGGGTTTTAACACACATACACAGGCACACATAAATAAAACAAAATGTATGTATATTTTTTCTTACCCAAATCATTTATCTTTGTAGTTTATTAGTTTTTTAAATTATATCTGTTAGAACTCAGTTAGTATTTTAAAAGATACATTTTACTGTTTTGATATTACCATAAATTCCACTGCCCTTAGGAAACAATCTCTTTAATAATGTTTTATGTTGCTTGTCAAGATATAATAAAATTATGAGGTCCATATTATCTAACTTTACTGCCTTCCATTAAAGCTATTTTAATGTAAAAATTGTCCTTGAACTTTATATTCAAATTCTTTAGTTTTTTTAATATTTTATTGCAGTTGTCAAATACATCTGTATGCCATTTTAACAAAATGATTTAAAAATATTACCCAGATTAAAATACTAATTATACCATAAGACATTAACGTATTAACAAGATATATTCACTAGAAGAGGAGAAAAGGAGGTTTAAAAATCATTGTCAGTTTTGTAAATAAGTTCATTTGTGTCTTTTTTTTTTTTTTAAGATTCTACATCTAAGCAATATCATATAGTATTTTTCTTTCCCTTTCTGTTTTACTTCACTTAGGATGACAATCTCCAGGAGAAAGAATATAAAAACTAATATATGTATGTATATGTATGACTGAAACATTATGCTGTACACCAGAAATTGACACAACATTGTAAACTGACCATACTTCAATTAAAAAGAATGCAAAAAAAAAAAAAAATCATTGCGAGAAACTTTGTTGAATGCAGTCCATGCTATATAATTCACCCTTCAAGAAGCATTAGAAGCCAGCATACTTACTTTCAGACCTAGCAATGCACCTGATTCCTTGGGCATGGTCGTTCTCTTGTTAAGAATAACACGTCCAATTAAACGGTCGCCCTCTTTAGATGGCTGCCAGGTTACAGGATGCTTTAAAACATGAATGAAGATAAAAAGATAAGCTGTTTTCTTCCTACAGAGACAGAATTATTGGTTGCAGCATGATGTGATTTCCTCAGGTAAAAGACACTCTAGAGGGAATTCTTTATTCTGGGGGGCTCTATCCTTGGCTTAGAACAATTTTCATTTACAGCTATATTTCATTTGCAATAGGCACTTACTATACTAAATAGTTCTAAAAGTAGTCAGCAACTAAATGCATCTCTGAAATACGGTTCCAAAGTGAAATTAATTGAAAATTTAAAATATATCAGCTTACATATAAATAGGACCAATTCTGCGTGTTGAGTTATTATTAATGTTGGTGTCACTAACCAAAAACTATCTCATTTACACACAGTCATTATTTAATACTTGCTTTTACTTATTTTAAAATTTGTCATAAATATTCAGTGATAACTGTTTTTCTTCCCAACTGTACTGTCTTAAATGAATCAGTATTTTCTCTCACAGAATACACAATGGAGCAGAATAAGATTACTATTGATCACTTATCAGACACAGGATGGCAAAGGGCACACAGGTTCCCTGGGCTCCCAAATCCTCCTTCCCCAGATGCTTACCGAACTAATAGGTGATGTTTCCCGGCTATGCCACGTGGCAGGATCCAACCAGTAATAATCCAAATCACCTGCACAAGAGGAAAAGAATGAAAAGGGTAACGGCTTTCCAGGGGCGGATGTGTCACTTTAAGAGCGACCTCTTCAGTCTACAAAGTAAAGGGTTACACATGTCATCATCTTGCGTGTGTACATCTCAGAACGACAGACACCTGCCCTGCATCCCCGGAATGAACATGTGTTACAAACGCACTTCGTGCAACGGGCGGGTTATCTCTCACTCTCAGTCGAGGCATGTGGAAAAAGTATGGGAAGAACTAGGTAGACACACCCACCTCCCCTCGAAGCTCTGTCCGCGCCAACGCCCAGCCTGACGTCCAGCGATACTGGCTAAGACTGTATCCTTGAGCCAAGTGTGAAAATTTAGTGTGTCCCCTACGACTCTTCCCAACCACATCATATCTTCAAAATTATCCCTTGCTCTCGACTTTCTTCCCTCATTAGCTGAACAACCAGACACCCATTTTTAGGACACGGTGTTGAAAATTAAATTTCAAGAATAACTTTGAGCAAGAGACCACCTACAAATGACGGAGTGTTCAATGCCACTAAAGTCCCAAAAAAGACTTTTTAAAAAATCCTAACTTTGTCAGCATGAATTTAGGAACTTTCCATTTTGATTTTTTTGGCTTAAAAATACAATGCTAAAGAAAGTCTAAAATAAAAGAAAAAATAGAGCGTAAAAGCAGCATCGAAGATAGTATAGGAGGAGAGGTCAAAGTGGGTAACCACGTGAGAGCAAGTGACCTTTTACATTTTCAACATCAGATTAAGTCAGTGAAATTTTTTTTTCTCCCCAGGGATCCTGAGAGGAAAAAAAATTAGGTGAGTGAATAAAGCATGTTAGATGTTTCACTGTTGGGAAAATATGTTTGGCTGATGTCTGTGAAGGTCATAAGTGAAGAATTTTATGTGGATGACCAAAATGGCAATTGCAGGCACTGTGCAAGAAATACAATAGAAAATGACAAATGTGTAAAATCTGCAGACACAAAAAAGTCCTTCAATTTCTTTGTAGCTGATTCTGTTTTCCTTCTGCATAATATCTTACACAAGTTGAAGGAGAATGCTCTCTCTCTCTATATATATATGAAAAGAAACACTAACATTTTCTTCAACTATGTCATGTAGATAACAGCGGTATATTCTGTGAAGGGGTGAATTTTAGAAAATTGCATTAGCAGAAACTATATGCTGTAAACATTTACTCCATATTGCTCTCAAAATCACATACTTTAAAACACAGACACGGCTTCGTGCCAATGATAGATTTCTAGTATTTTTCTGGACCACCTTAGCTAATGGAATATAAGGAAAGTTGTAAAAGGCGTGGTTTTTTTCCCTTTAGTTTCTTTGTGAAACTGATTATTTTTAAAGCTGCCTTGTTTTTAGTATTCCGACACTGTTCCTCTTGAAAGAAAAACTATTTATCATTATAATAAAACGGAAGTTACTACTAAGTAGTAACTACCAATGTCATTCAAAAGATTATTGCAATTTATGAGGCTTTCTTCCTAGAATTTCATATACCTAGTCATAAGGTCTGATGACTCCTTAAATGCAGATTCCTTCCGAAATCCTGTGACAAATGAATAGAACCAGAAATATCTGTGGGGCTTGAAGAAGAAAAAGGAGTCATGAAGTTGGAAGCTGCTTGGAGAAGTCTTTAAGGATAAAGAAACAACAACAAGCCTTCTTGTTTTAAAGGCTTTGAGAAAACAGCTCATCACCTCCTTTGGGAGCTGCCTTAGATCTTGGGAACTGGACTCCTGGGGACTCCCTCTCAGCTCACCCTCCCGCCCCTCATATCTAGACACACGTGTCTGCTGTGCAGAAAGTGCTCCTTGCAGGCAAAGAACCAAAGCTGGTATTTCTCGTGCAACTCCATAATGGTACTGAGCACACTTTATTATGAAAACACCACTTTCATGCAGTGGTATTCTATCATTTACAAGCTTTGGAGGGTAACGATCTTGAATGGAGTCTAAATTAATTGGTTTATGTAGTATTAATGTATATGTAGTTTGCCTGGCCTTCCAGTGTGCAGTTGGAATTAATTCTAACATTAGTTCTGACAATGGCTTTATGGATGCTACAGATTTTACAACTTTAAAAACTCTGATCTTCGTTTTTGGTCATGCATAGCATGGCAGAAATCTACTAAGAATTACTAATAAATGCATATGTAAAAAAGACATTAAGTATTTCAGCACACAATAACATTTGCATATATGTTAGTATACAGTTACACTTCCATCACATTCTGAACAGTCTTTAACAGTTTTCCTAGCACTGGCTTCATTATCAACCACTAAAATATGACATTTTTGCGGGGAGGGTATAGCTCACTGGTAGAGCGCGTGCTTAGCATGCATGAGGTCCTGGGTTCAATCCCCAATACTTCCATTAAAATAAATAAATACATAGATATATCTAATTACTGCCTTCAAAATTAATAAAATTTTAAAAATATATAACATGTTTGCTTAGAGATTGACAAAAAATAAATTCAAAGATCTACATATGTAGTTTTAGACTGTATTTGTTTCTTCTTTCCTTGTTTTTAATATTATTCACTTTTTAAGTACTCTAATTTCCTTGTAAGACACATTTCTCTCCTATCGACAGAATAAGTGACACAACAAAACTTCCTCCTAAAATATTCAGAACCTAGTATTTCATTAATATAAAACATTTTTCTTGATTACTTTCTTAATGGGTGATTAAAGATATTGATTGCCTGGTGGCATAGCTACAAAATGATAAATTCATGGTATTTGCTTATGGAATTGGTACAAAAAGCATTTTGGTTCTAATGTCCAATATAATTATAAAGGAATCAAATTTACTATTATCATTCATTTCGATGCAGGAAGTACATCAATCAGATGCTTCAGTTTACCGAAATGGCTCAAGTTTATAAATATCCAAAGAAATGTTATAATTTGAGCATTATTTTTTGTGATGACTTTAAAAACAGACTTTCATCCTATCCTTTGTGAAAAAGCAGGTTAATTAAACTTCGTCATTAAGCACACAGCTTTCACTGCACAAAGAAAAGTCAGCTAAATGACACATGAGCTTTCTGTCAAGAGAATTATCTTATATGCTACATATAACATGCATAAATATGCATGTCTGTGATTTAAATTTTTGTATCTTATGATCTCTAATGTCAAAGCACATTGGATGGGTTCCAGTAAGACCAATCAGAGTCAATGAACAAAAATATCTCCTAAATAATACACATGCATGATTGTGTGTGAGTATATTAAAATTGTAAGGAGAAAACCATTGCTCTAATTTCACAATTCAATATCTATTTAACTATTTACATAACATTTACATTCGACCAAGTGGGATGTATATCCAGTGGGTAAAGAGTAAAGGAAAAGTTATCAACACCAAAATCTTGAAGTGTTAGAAAATCTGGACTACTCTATTGCCAGGAGAAATATACAGCGTATTTTAACATCATTATAATGGATGATAAGAGATGGGACTCAAACCAAGTTCAAGACTGACTCACAGTAACTCTGCACAATTTCTAATTCATATCCGTAATTCTGCTACTTGTCATCTCAAAAAACAAACTGTTCGTTCCTTTATGGAACAGGCTGTTACCATTCAAAAAATGATAAAAACCATGGACCAAAGATCAGAAGAATTATCCTTCCAGAGCCTCCTATACCCCTTTACATTTTTCCTCTTTTATTTTTGTTTATCTTCTATAGCAGGATGTGTGTTGAGACTGAATGAAATTAGAGGAATCCTAAGGTACTTTGTTACAGCACAGCACACAAATTAAAACTACTAGGCAAAAACATGTTTATTGTACGTCTATCTGTAGTGTATACATAAAAGCCAACTCAGTTCTGAGACTGAGTTTTTAATTTGAGACCAGGCAGGGTATTTTAACACTGAGTACTGTGATCGGCACATGAGTTAATAAATAACAAATATTGCTTTGGTTATAATATGATAAAAACATTCATACATTTTAATTCATTTTAATATTTTACAAGCGCATTCTTTTCATAGATGGGAAATAACATGTGAAGCCTAAGAATTGAGGTAAAAATATTAACTTCCGATTAATACAGTGAAAATGCCACTTTGAAATAGTTTTCCCGTATTGTAGAAGTTTATTTTGGAGAGTTTTATGCCTCTAAAGGGCACATATGTTCAGTTCCACCCCTAAATTATATTTAATAACAGAGATAACTCTGGAATCAGTCAGCAATAATTTGCTATACAGCAGAGCCTTAGAAAGCTTAATTTTACCTAATTTAACAGTCAGGGACAAGAAACATTATTTAATATGACTTATTATCTAGGCATTAAAATAAAATGGGAACATAAACTTGTTAAATTTAATCATTAACCATATAATCTGTGAAATAATAAATACTATGTGTACAGATGCAAAATCACTGAATTGTCATTCACAATTGAATTCCTGTCAGTACAAGTTCCTAGCACATAAAACTTTGGGTCCTCAAATACTTTTTGGTGATTTCATGCAAAATCCACACCAATGTTCACACCACAATTTGATGGCAAACAATGAATAATTAAGTAGCAGATTTGTGCCCCTTGGACGCAAGGCCTGAGGCAGGGTTAGAGGCATCTCCAAGCTATTGGTCTTCAGCAAAAACCTCTTCAATAATCCTAAATGACTTAAATTCCAGTTTTTGATGTTGGCCCAGGGCACACACACAAAGGGTCATTCCTTGGAAGAATTATGTTATCTCCAACTCTAAGAGATTTATTAGAAGTGGCTGTTCTACAAATGCACCTTAGAAATTTCATTCTCAAAATTCCCATTGGTCCACATGTTGCTCTGTTTTTATCCTGGAACCAACAATATCACTGTCTCTCTCTCTCTGGTATATTAATGTGATATAAATACATACTATTATTCAAGTATTCAAGTAAATACATACTATTATTGATTAAGTAAATCAGATATCAAGAATTTTGCTTTCAGAAATTACTTATACTTAATAGAACCTCCAGAGTTGCATTACCTCTAGAGAAAGATTTGCTTGAGGATCTATGCTTCTGTGTCTCTGATTTATAACCTTAGAGGACAGGAAAGAAGGCTCGAGCTGGCCTGGGAAAGGAGAATTTTGTAAACATATTTCGCAGAGGTGATACCTCTCTGGTTGTACGTATTGTTTGGTGAATTTGAGAGCTAACTTTTAGAATGTCAACCCTACCACCAGACAATTCCAAGAAGCATTTATGTGAACCTCAGTATCAACATTTCTGGCTGAACTCTGAGCCCATTCAGTGATTCTGATAATCCCTTGACTTGGGAGATAATAAATCCCACAGCATGCAACTGTTCCTTCAAGGGTAGGAGAAGATAATGTGCGTGAAACTTCTGTATAAACTATAAAGCACCACAGAAATGCAAGTTGTCATGAGAGTGTAAAAATATACACTGAAAAGGATTTCCAATAAAAACATGGATAAGTATTTGTCAATTTACAAAAATATATGCTGAAAAGGATTTCCAATAATAATATTGATAAGTATTTGTTGATTCGTAAAAATATACACTGAAAAGGATTTCCGATAATAATAACTTTGTTGATTCTAACATCGTAATAAAATAATACTAATTTTTTTTCTGCCCCACAATTTACTTTTCTGGAACCTTGAGTAATTAGAGAACCTCACTACATTTTAATTTCTCTATTAACAGTATTATGTTACCTAATATTTATAATTGTGTGTTTTTTTAATAAAACATAAAAACCAGCTATTGTATAAAAAGAGCACTGTACTCGAAGCTGGAGACTTGGACTCTAATCCTAACTGCCATATTAGGTGAATTCTCTCAATAACATCCTTTCATTTTGGTTTCTCTATTTTTTTTTTTTCTTTTTCAAATGGAGGTACTGGGAATTGAACCAAGTACCTCATGCATGCTCAGCATGCGCTCTACCAACTGAGCTATACCCCCACCCCCAGTAACATCCTTTCATTTCCATTCTCCTCATCCTTTTCTGTAAAACAGGGACAATGCCACTTTCTCACAAAAGTTTCATGCGGATTGAATGAGATTCACCAGTCTTGTAAACTGTAAAGGACTTTAGAAATAGATCTTATTGTATGATTACAAAATCAAGATCAGGAATATGAAATCACAGGTGTTAGAGATCAGATCGATAGTTAAACAGCCATCAACACTAAAATAGATGTCGTATCAGAAATCCTTCCAAAAGATGACTTGAAATGGGCTCAGAAAAATGGTAAAGTCATTCCGTTTATAAAAATCATTAACTGGCCTGGTATAAAACAGATGCTCAAGTGATCAGAAGGAAGGAATATTTCTTTAATCTCAATGATTAAATGAGAAAAAGAACCATCCTACACAGAAACAGTAGAAGAAATTTTCCCCGTTAATTCCCACAGAGCTGATGGGAGCCTGAGTGGTCAAGAGAATGGTGACTTTTACAGTGAGGTTATCTATACATCGAGATGTACACAGATTAACCTAACCAAAAACATCTGAAAGGATTCATTGGGACTGTGAAGTGATTAATTTGATCAGGCTGCACAACGTACCCTTCATCTGAAAATAAACATTTTCCCATTTTTTCATATGGTCATATTTTTATGTGTGAAAACAAAGCACTTTTCATGTATAAGCAAAATATTTGTGGCTGAATTTTTCCATATCAGTAAATAAGCAGGCTATTTTTTCTCTTCATATCTTCTTTTCTGATGACTCAAGATATCCCCCAAAATATTCCTTTGAAACCAACTGGTATTATGGCTTAAAAAAGATTTGGTACAGACATTAGTTATGGAATATATTTTAATATTTATAGTCTAATATAATATTTATATTCTAATAGGACATAAGATTCCTAACTTTCTAATATTACTTTTTATTCTTAACAAAGTAATCTAAATAATAACAAGATTGATGGTTTTAAGAAAACAACTATAAATTTAAACATGTAATAGGGTCACTCTGGATGATGGGGTCTTTGAGAAAGCACAGAAAATTTTGTGGGTTTACTTTAAATAGGCCAAAAGATATTGAGAAATAAAAAGCTATTTGAGATAGTAAACAGTAGTCATCAGTTTGATATTTCCTAGTGTTAAAAGTTATATAAAGTTATATATTGGAAAGTCTGTGACATTTCAAGTTTCAGAAATACCCCCACAACAGTGATGTCCTTACTTTTCTATGTCCACATTCACCTGATGTTACAGGCCTCAGAAGAAGTCTGTAAATTAAAATTTCCAGAAGTTTAGAACAACCACCACCAAGACAAAACACACACACACATACACACACACACACACACACACACACACATACACACACATACCCCTTTGTGCCTTAGAATAATAAAAATAAGTATGTTCAGGGTGTTCAGGAAACCTAGAGCAGGGTATATTTATCATCCATATAAATAACAATAAATATGTATCTGAAGAAAGATCTAAGGTCACTGATGAAAGGCAAAAAGATTTCCACATCTAACAGTCTAGAGAATAGTGCATTTCACATGTAAACATGGGCTGAGGTCTCAGGACAGAGAAATTTCTTCCCCAGAATCTACATACGGAAAGAACAGTCGGTACCCAGGAGAGCAAGTCACAAAACTAACCATCTCAGGGACACTTTTTTTTTCTTTTTTCCAATATAAGGACCCTTCATCATAAGACTTTGGGAAGTGCTACAGGCAGGAGGGAAGTATTTTACTGCAACTTTGCAACTGACCAGGCTTCCACATTGACACTGAGTACTCCATTCACGTGGGAGAACGGCTGTCACTGCAAAGTCTCGGAATAACCAGCCAGGAAACCCTGTGGAAAAAATTGGGGTTTACTTGTTTTCATTGTTTGGGGACTGGATATTAACTACAGGTTTAAGAAGCTGTAGCGCCGGGCAACTTCACAGCAGAGACATTACAAGAAAGCACTCTCGATGTGAATATCTTTGATCAAGAAGAACATGAGTCTTTATCCATACCTCACACCCAGGTGACACTAGCAACCCAATATTAACTTGCAATAAGGCTGAATGTCCGATTTCTACCTGCCTTTGCATCCCAAAGACACAGAAATGAAAAATATGGAGGTGACTACATTATCTGGTTTTAGTGATGTATAAATAATGAGAATAATAAAAAAGATGAATTTGAAGGGTATACAGAACAAAACGGAAGTACTTATGAGGGACTGATGCCATTTGTCATTTAAAAATATATTATTAAGCTATAGAATAGTAGAAAGTAAATTCACCCCTAGCAAACATGTTGGTAACAGACAGGTGTTTTAAAACCAGAGCTCCATCAGAGTACGTTACTGTAAGTATTGTTTGTTTTTCCTCTTTTCGTTTTTGTTTTATTTTGCCATTTGTTTGTCTTTGTTTTTATTTTGGCTCTCCAAACAAATAATTTATATATGTGTTATAGGACTTTTTTTAAGTTGGAGATTCCTCAACTGGCAGTGGGAAGTTGGTAGGCATAGAAATTTGGAGAATATTTTATGCCTCACTGTTATTCTAGAGAAAACTGCTAAGTACCCATATTCACAACCTTCAAAATGATAGCCACAAGTAACCAGGTTGCATAACGCTGCAAGGTCACTGGCCTAGATCCCCCGCTGCAGGGCCCCAGTGGTCAAGCTGTCCAAAGGGATGACCTTTCAACCATGCTCCTGCTCCAGATGGGAGGGGCAAGTGATGCAAGCAAGAAAGCACAAGGGAAATGGAGGAAAAGAAACAAACCCACAAATGCAGGTGCACAATACACGCCCTGCTCATCACAAAGCAAACTAAGTTCGGGTTGGTCAGAAACTAACCTACTTACAATAGGGAGGAACAAATGTGACTCCATATTAGATCCGTTCCTTTGGCTCTAACCCTGGGCTCTGTTTCCAGGGCTTAGTCCAGCTGGTTCTGCACCTTTGTAAAAGAATGTAGCCTGGGGGGGAGGTGGTATAGTTCAAGCGGTAGAGTCATGCTTGGCACGCACAAGGTTCAATTCCCAGAACCGCTTCTAAATAAATAAATAAACGAATAAATCTAATTACCTCCCTCCTCAAAAAAAAAAAAAAAAGGAGAAAAAAATAGAATATTGCCTATAGCTTGAAATAGACAGGACAGCCCATTCTCCAGGCTCTGACCTTTAAGTGCATAACACTTTCCCATTATATAGACATTAAAAAGTTGCAGAACAGAGAGTAACATTTGTCTTGTTGGAGGTTTACAGGGACATCACGACCTGACCCACGTGGACAGCTGCAAGATCAAAGGATTCTGACACCAAGAAGTCTGCAACAACCAACCACACCCTCTCCTCTTTTTAATATAAAAGAAGCCTGAATTCTAAGTCGGGGAAGATGGTTCTCTGGCACTTTAGTCCCCCATCTTCTCAGTCTGCTGGCTTTCTTATTCCTTGCCTCAACACCTCGACTTCGGATTTATTGGCCTGCTTGCAGCCAGCAGAACGAGTCTGGACTCAGTAACCCACTGACACAGGAAAGGAATTTTCTTCCAGAGTCCCTAAATATTTAAGATTTGGGTAAATGAGTCTAAAATTACATTTCCAGTATAATAATTTCAAAATATATTCCTCTTAGGTTAAATTCTCATATCAAAACCTGTTACATTAAAAAATCAAGATGTCTTTAAAAAACCAGGATGCCTTAAAAGTTCTCTACATGGTTTCCTGGCTGGTCACAGGTGCTGTCTTGAGATGAATGGGGTTCCCCTGGGGAATGCGGGGCAGCCTTATGCCCATGTGGGGGATGCTTAAATTCAGGACTCACCCAGCTGCACTGATCTAGCCAAGCACACATCAGAGGGGACATATTCTGGAGTACACTGTCCCTGGATATTTGTGAAATGTTTAACTTAAAGCAATAATAGAGAGAGAGGGCTTTGTAAGGGATGTGCAGTAAATCAAGTTAAATATTCTAACATCTAACTCTGAATTAATGTGGACCACCAGACAGCCATATACCCGGACTGCACTCTATTCCACATGGTCCCTTCCCCTCCGAGCCCCCACTGTCCTATTACTGTATCGTCCTTCAACATATTAATTGCACAGATCGTCACACAGATCACACTGCTGCTACTGATTATCTTCTCTAGGAAACGACACCTAAGAAACATACCTCTGCCTGTCAGTATCAGAAAAAAAAAATCAGCATGCACTTAACTGGTTTACCTTATATGATATGGATGTTGTAGATTTTTCACTAATGACATTTTTCTCAAAGCACATGTATATTGTTTATGGTGAAACTTATAGGCTAAATGTTCTACCCTTACTTTCCTTCACTGATCTTTTCTTTTCCTTTTAACTTATTCTGTATGGCTATATTTTTACATTTTGGTGGAAATGTTAAGTCACTTTTGGTATGCAGGTGGATTTTAAAGTAGGAAATAAAATAAAACTGAACAAATATGCACAAAATATATTATTTAATATATTTATTGTAAACTCTGTTTTCATTAAAATATAGATTTTTCCATCCATTGATCTCGACATATCTCTAATAATGGTGAGATGAGAAATAACTAAAATGCCATTGATGTAAGATGGTAGCTTATCTGTAGCCTAGACAGCAGTCAGTGTTCAGTAAACAGCAAATTATTGTGCCCAATTTGGGAATCTTGTCAAAGGCTGGAAAGCAAGTGAAAAAGGCTTCTCTTCTAGCAAAAACCAATATCCAAAAACAAACATACACACACACACACAAAAAGACCAATATCAGAAATCTGAGCTCCTAGACTTTAATTCCATCAAAAACCCAGAAGGCCTTCACTTCTAATTTTACTGTCACAATCACAAGAAAGTGTCCCTGGCATTCAGCTCCACAGGACCACTGAAGATGCACATACTGAACAAGAAAAGAGGTTGGTAGAGACAAGCACACTGACAGCAATAAAAATTCACAGGGAAGGGGACAGGAAAACTTAAATAAAAGCACAAAAACAAATCAAGCCAATTGATAAGGCTCTACCTGCCCTCAACACTTTCATACTGTGAGGAGTTCTGAGATCATAATCGTATGAACGGGCAAGATAATAGACTGATGTGATAACAATCTCCATTAGGCAACAACTAAAAGAATTACTTTATGGCACCGAAAATTTTATGAAAATAGGATGAAGTCCTCTTTTCAGCCTCTTTGCTTTAAAACAACAAAAAAAGAGCCACGTACGATTCTGACGAGAGAGAGTTTAACTGAAATAACGTAAACGAACAGTGTCAGTAACAGCAAGGTGATTGGCAAATATTTTGCATATTGGAAAATTCAGCTTATGCAGATTGATGGATTTTAAAGCTCCGTTTTTACATTTCCAGAATTAAATCGTTATTCATCAACACTACAGAAAACAGAAACACGTAGTGACAGTTTATCAAACACTGCTTTAGATTTAGTATGTATTAAAGTAAAGATTCCATGCACCATAATAAATATTATTTATTTTCTCTCTTTGTTATACTTGGACATGTTGTGGATACAAAAAAGTGGGAAAAATAGGTTAACTGCTCTTTGTACAACGCCCTATACACAAAGGGGTTGCACTGTCGTCTAAACATTCTTGACCAAAGGTAACCTCTCTCAAGTAAGAACAAAGCAAAGCAAACAAAACTATCTTTTCTAGGGGACTGACTGTGCAACTGAAACAAATTGTGAAATTAACAGACATTTGGTGAAAAAATGGAAACTGAATACTGTTAGCACGGACACCTAAAATTTTCAGTGACGTTCAATCTGAAAATTGAAATTACTCTTCAATTTACGAAAAAGATGAAATTGAATGTTATTTCAATGTTAAAATGAGTTTTCACATGTGTTTTCTAGTGCAACTTTTATAAATCCATAACTAATCTTTCTTAATTAAGACATAGAGTGATGTCATTCACAAACACAGTAAATATCTTTTAATAATTTCTCCCAATAAGCATGAGCACATCTAAGGTTGATCAAATAACTCCAATGATCTTAACAACATAAGATCATTATGCCACAGCTGATTTCCATATAAACATACCTAAATTTTAGCAAAAATGCCTTACTGATCACAACAAGAATGAACTGGAGAAATGGATAGAACCTACAAGAAATACCAGATTATTATACTGATCATAATAGTTCCAATATTAAGAGAAAAATCACAGTTAACCTTAACCTTTCCTAAAATATAAAGACATGTATTTTATATATACTTTAAATCCAATTAAAGGCTCATCTCCACTTTAAAATGAGTCATTCAATAACATCTCCTGAACTCCACCTCATTTTCTTTCTACCCAACAAGACTGTAAGCAGCATTTACTTTTAGGTATAAATGCCTTATTATTCATATTTGAAATATATTGGAAAGAACTTGCATTAAGATAACTGTTGCAACTGAATTCTAGCTGCCAAATTCTTTTTATTTTTCAAATGAAAAACTCTATTACTCTTGCTGGGCTACTGGGCTACTTCTCATTTTTCACTGTGGAAAAAAGATAAAAACGTTGAAAGCCAACATCTTGCTAGCCCCTTTTATAATTTCATTTGTTACCAAGAATTTCGACAGTTCTTTCGTCTAAAGTGATGCACTAATAGTTCTGAGGACAAAAAACAAAAACAAAAACAAAAACAAAAACAAAAACAAAAACCCACACACCCACAGATACACACACACACATATATCTGGACCTACTACAGTCTTTGTTCAGTGAAATTATCATTGCCTCACATTTTACATCAACGAAAAACGTACCCAGCACAATTTAGCTTTGTAAAGCCAGCCAGGGCTGGTGGGGACTAGGGACAGGCTGTTGAAAGATTCTGTAGCACAAACTCGAAAGGGGTAACTTTAAGCAAAAACTCCAAAGAGAGTGCCTTATCCTCTCTACAAAACACGGCTTTCTCGCCAATCCTCAAAAGGGTCTTTTAGATTACACTGATATTCTGGACGCATTTATTTTATGCTCAATCATTCTATCACTTTCCTGCCTTCATGGAATATCTCTGATTGCAGTAAAATCTCATAGATGAAAACAACCCTTAAATAGGGATTTCTATAATTCTAAGTCCAGTCTAGAACCAGACTAGCCTCTGAAGTAAGGGAATCACAACGTAATATCAAAGAAGCCTACTGTCAGAACAAGAAATCCTAGTCTCTTCTGTCTTTGGGGGGTGGAGGGATAAATTGGGAGTTCGGGATTTGCATATACTAACTACTATATATAAAATAGATAGACAACAAGTTCCTACTGTACAGCACAGGGAACTATACTCAGTATCTTATAATAAACTATAATGAAAAAGAATATGAAAAGGAATATATATGTGTATAAATGAATCACTATGCTGGCCAACAGAAATTAACCCAACATTGTAAACCAACTATACTTCAATAAAAAAAGTTTTTAAAAAATCTCTGATACACCACTCTGAGCAGAAACCAGCCCTAGCCACCCCTTCAAGTGCTGGTGAAATAATTTCAGCCCAGGTAAAGTGCAGCCTCTACTCATCTAAATGAAACACTTATGTTAGATTTGAATTTTCAGTCACCCCTAATCCCTTCACTTACCTCAATGCATCTAATCATTTCTTTACCTTATAGAGCGTTAAGCTTGGGATGGATTTTTTTCACTATGACGTGAAATAATGCAGCTCAGGAAGATATCAAATGGCAATTAAGTTTTGTTAGGCAAGATCACTCTGAAGCAGGTCTTTTCAGGTGGGGCCTGAGGCCTCACACCCACCCTGAGTGGGGCCAGGGTCTCCCGGGGCAGTGACCCTGCTGGCCTCAGCTAGAACCCGGGGGTGGGGTCCTGCCTGCCTCCCACCATGGTTGGAGGACCTTGGGTTTATTCACTGACCTTTATTCATTTTATTCACTGACCTAAAAGAAACAGGTTGCCTTCCAGCAGGCAGAACTTATTCTGCCCCTGAGTGTCAAATACTTTGTTCTTGTGATCGCTAAGGCAAGTTTAGAACCTGGTTTTCGTGAGCCCTTTCCGGCGGCCTTGACTGAGGCAAGGCCTGAGTGATGAAAAGCTCAGAAGAACCCAGTTAAAAATAAGACTTCTTACATGATAATGAGGATCATTCCATATCGAAGGCCCTTTTGGACAATTGGTGTATGATGTCCTTGAAATGTACCTTCTCGAAGAACGTCTCATGTCATCACCAATTAGATTTAGGGGGTCAATATACTCTTTAAAATTGTATGTAAAATTTGGCGTGCATAAGGACTTTCCTGTAGAGAGCCTACTGCTTCCTTTATTTCCCTGAAGGGCCCATGATCTCTCTCCAAATTAAGAAGAAATGATTCAAGAGTCTGGATGGAGTGACTCGGGCTGGGACCCTGCTAGAGTGCCTTGCTGCCCCACCAGAATTGTCCTGTCCCTCAGGTCCTCAGCCTCAGTGGTGGGCTTTTACCAAGATCCCCCATATAAGCTAGACACTTAGGAAATGAAGAAACTATACTCAGAGAAAATGAGCTTTGTGATTTCATACTGAGGGCAAGGGGATTCATGTTAGAAAGCACTTTTGTGAGCTTTCAAGACTCTAGTAAATCATATTCTTAAAAGCCTTTAATGTCAAGAGGGAAGACAAACACTATATATACATGAGTCACTGCTCCCTGAAGCATGCCTTGAATTTAATGCCATTTGCTAAAAGGGAAAATGCAGGAAAAAATAATAAACTTCATATAACCTAAATAGGTTATTAGAAAACATCAATCTTAAATAAATGTAAATCATAAATAAAAGCACAAAACATAAATAAAAATGTTGAAATAAAAGAAAAACCTCAAAGTGGATAATAAAAAAAAAAGTTCCAATTTGGACCTGCTTAGAAGTTAAGAAGAAGCTTCCAGGCCTAAGCATTCTCTAGAAAAAAAAAAAGAGAAAAAAGGCAAAAAATTATTGCAAGGTTCACAGCTTCTTGCTACCAAAAAGACTTCAAAAGCTTTCAGTCAGTCTAAAATACATGACGAATGTTATTCTATTGAAAATGTGTTAGAACCCACCATCTATTACAATCAATATGCTTCCCTTTCCTGAAGTCAGCTTAAAAATTTGTTCAATGTTTAGAATTTGTCAGAATTTATCTCCCAGGTCTTGAAAACTTATACAACTCATATAGAACCTTCCTTGAAACAACCGATTTAAATTAACTAGGCATTCAAAATGCGGGGTTACATTTCTACAACAAATTGACCAACTCCTTATATGAGTAATGACCAAAGATGGCTTACTTCAAGCAAGCTGTCCAAAACCTAAACCCATGTCACTATCCTGCAATCTACAGGCAAGACACTATGTACTGTAAAAGTCTTCTTAATTATTAATATGATCATATTTATAAGATAATCACTAATTCTTTCATTGATTTCTCTGGGTTGATATATAACTTCCCAATCTCCCTGGACTTAGAAATTTGAGACCAGAAAGTATTTATTTATTAAAGTGTGTGGATTCCCTGGAGAAGTGTGGGGAAGAAGATAATATGTGCTAGTTCACTGAGATTTATTTTGTCTTTGTTTCCCAAATGACTTCCTTCACTCCTCTAACAGAACTCTCCTCAGGAACATCCCCAGGCCAAACCTGAAAATGAAAACATCTCCTTCTCCTAGAGAGCTTTCCAGTCATGTGCAATGACTAACAACGTCATGTAAAGACAGAAAGCCAGAAGAGGCTTGAGCGGACCATCTTCTGCATGATGGAGAACTATTTTACTAATAAACCTATCACCCTCCTATGTGCATGTGTAGAGACAATAAATCAGGCAGCCTGGTTCCTCAGAGCTCCATAGAGAAGTTGATCCCACTGGGCATCTCTCATTACTCAGGCACAGGTAGGTGGGAGAGGGGACCACCACGGCTTCCACCTTCCCCTCCTAAAGGTAGCTGTCTGTCACCAAGACCCAGTGACTATGACCTTGAACACCAGACTCACGGTCTTGATCTCCAGCAATGATTAGCCACTCTGCAAGCACACAGCTCAATTGATAATAAAATCCTTCTATTCTCCCGAAAACACGTTTAGTTCGTCTAGACCCATGGACGGGCAGCCATCCCATTCACACTTTCACCAGGGGGGAGGGGATGGAAGCGTCTTCTTGGATCTTACACTTGCCCTCAGCGGAAAGTGGACCTCTGGAAAGTCGTCTGCTGAGAACAGCAGGCAGGAGCCTCCCTCCATGCCCTCCCAGCACCTGGACCTGAGCAGGAGGAGAGCTCGGATCTCTGCATCCAGCATCCTCCCTGCACCTCATCCGGTGCGGCAGGACCCGGGATGCTCTGGCTCCTCCCAAGGCGGGCAGTATGCCAGCAGGTGCCCTCAGGACACCTCAAACTCACTCAACGCCCATTTGGCAAAAGAGTTCCAACGGAGCCAAGAAGATTTACCAGTTTAACATAAAAGAGCCACCATCTCCCTTTCAAAACAGCCTTAGCTGCTAAAACACTGTGAAGGAAAGGAAAAACTCAAAGAACTCTACTGCTTCCCCTTACCCAGAAAACTGTATACCCTTACACATTTAGCAGGAGGGTCTTTTTGGGCACAGAAATCTTCAGATGATCTTGAGCACCTGAAAAACGCTATGCCACTCCCACTGAGAATAACAGCAGAGTCCTTTATCAAATTGGCAGAGCAGACTCAAGGGCAGAGGGGTTAGTCACTCTGTCACCCAAGGTCGCACACTTGAATCTCTGACCCAGAGGACTGTGTTTTGCGTCCCTTCTTTCTGTCTGGGTTCTCTGTTCCCCCTCTCTGAGCAGTTTTCCTTTTAGTCTACAGCTTAACGTCACACAGAAACACAGGCATTTCGGTGCTGTGCTCTAAAATCAGGGCTGTCGGTCAGGGGAAACCAAGCCTCAGCAGTCTTTGTCTCAAGACTTCAAAATAACAATCTCTACATAAACTGATGCCTTTCTGTTTTTGAGAAGATTAAGCTATGAAGCCTTCTAACTTAGGTAAAATTCAGTAAGCAGGGAAAACAACTCTTTTCGGTCAATCAGAGAAGGAACCTACATCCTTTCTGGATTAACTGTATGTTTTCCACATATCAAGTTGAGAGTTAAATACTAAATCATAGACAACTAAACATACACTTCAGATATTCATTTAAAAGCTGAAACAGGAAAGAAACTTCATACAATGCAACTAGACAATCACTACTGCATTCTAAAATGATAATACATTTGTGTCATTTCCATATTCAAAACAAAATATTCCTTCTTCTCCACAGATAGTTAGAATCTAAATGAAGCATTTGGCTATCTTCCCCTTTGGATAATTAAACAATATAGCCCATTAATTTTAGACATGTGCATATGCATAAGATGCATTGGAGAGGTTAGTTTACCTGTTCCTGAGGGCAACGTATGAAGTCGTAGAAACTGCAGAAACCCACAAACATAACAGCAGCCGTCAGAGGGGTTAAATAAAAGCTGTTGGCATCAAACCACTAAATTCTAGCTAGCAAAGGCAGCACATCCAGAACGCAATAAAAAAAATCCACCGAAATGCGCAAGAAATTTTAAATAAAATTCCCTGTGGTCCCTGCATTCTAAATCGAAACCCCCCCAACCAAAAAAAAAAAAAAAAAAAAGCCTGCAGTGTCCAACGTTATACAACAGTGGCACTAAACAAGGCCATAAGTGCTGCTGTCATCAAAACAGAGCTCTGCAGTGTACAGATCTCACTGATCATCGCATCCATCTATGCTAGAGGAAAGAAGTTCCCACTGGAGCAAACACCATAGCTCCGGTAGGTCCCTTCATTAACCCTTTCCTGAAACAACGCATAGAAGATGCTACCTTCCTGCAGGCAGAGACGTGAAATGCAGTGGTCCCTGAGACCCAGGAGGAAGCTTCAAAAGCTCCTCCTTTCATCCCCACCCCCAACCCCCCGGTGACATTTCAGGAGCTCTCCAGGGGCAAACATAACAAAGGCCAGCAAGACCCCTTCTGGCTCGTGGACCCCAGAAGGCTCACCTGGAATGGTCTGATCTCATCCTCACTCACTGGCAGTGGTCCTGCCAACCCCCAGGTGACAGGTCACTTCCTCTGCGGTCCCCTGTCCGAGAGCGCTTACTCAGCCAATGACTACACTGGGCACAGGGGACTGTGAACCAGAGAGCAGGAGGGACTGCTGGGAACAGGACAAAGTGCTTCTTCAGGCTGTGCTGGGACGGACGGCTGGCCTGGTGCCGATGTGGGGCTCGTCTCAGGGAGGCAAAAGGACAAGCCAGTCTGGGATTGCCAGGGAGCTGGGGGCGGGGGGCGGTGCTCAGAGTTCCCATACTTTCAAAGATGCGGGTCTCTGATGATTGGAGTTCAGAGTCCACGAGATCCTTCTCACTGAGACACAGAATCACTGCCCTCTCATGAGGTCTCCTATAACTTAACCACCCTGTACCATGTGTTACACAACAAAATAACAACAAGGTAACAACAAATGAGTTGATTTGAAATCGTTACTCCTCCAATTCCATTTTTATCACGGTACATTATTCAATTTCCAGAAACAACAATGAATGATGATACACTTCTCTGAGCTACTAGCGAATACTACCAAAAAGTAGGGGTAAGCTGCTTCTAGTTTGTTTTAGAAAATGCAACGACCAAATTATATTGAAGAAAAGAATGAAGAACCACATTTTATTTATTTAAACTAAATGCACTGTGTTTACTTAAATTATAGAGACTTGTCAAAAATAATTACTGGATAAGAAAAAATATCAATAGTGAACCGTGAATCATCTCATCATCACCAAATCAAGTGCAAAATATATCAGTCTGAAACAAAGTAACTAATTTGAACATTTTTTCCTTTAAAAAAATATATTTCTTGTCTCAGAGTCTTTACTTTTTGTTTCCTTTTCCCCAAACTTCCAAGTATGCTTTAATAAACTGGTTTGCATAAAAAAATTGGCCAAACTGTTACTGGTTGAAAAGAGAAAAGGAAATGAGCATTAGTTGAATGAGTCTGTGCCAAATATTGTGCTTAGCAGGCTGATTTTATTTAATTCATTTATTGTTCACAGGCATACGGCAAAATCAATAGTATTTAACCCATATTACAGGTGAGGCTCAGAGAAGCTAATTACTTTGCCCCAAGGTCACATGGTTTATAACTGGCAAAGCTGGGATTTGACCTTGGCTTTGTTTGACTTGGAGACCCACCTGCAAACTTTTCACTACACCCCAGCTGGCAGGAGCTACTGTGATTATTTCGGTAGATTACCTCTAAATTGTGGCAGTTTTTGTTAAAATGCCGGTGATCCAGTGTGGAAAACCGGTGAGACAGGAGGGGCCTACCATAACCCACTTCCATTTTGGGCACCTGGAGCCAGTGAGGATTCTCCAGACCCGCGAACGGGGCTAACCTTACACTTGCTCAAATTTGTCTCTTTCTCATCACATGCTGTCAGAAGACATAGGGATATCAGGGTTTGGATGAGAAGCTGCTGGACCAACACATATACGATGAGAGCCAGCGACCAGAGAGCCAACACTCTCCATGACCCACGTGCTCATCTCCCTGAGCAGAAACTGACACCCTGTAATTGCATCTGATTGAAATGTAAGAATCTATGGAACTCACAGGCTGTGGAGGCGAAAAGCCAATTGAATTAAACCTCTTTCTAAATACCCTGCATGTGGCTATGACGGAGCCTGAGCTTTGAGATATTTCTTTTTTTCTCACTTATCATCTGGAATGGGTTTATTTCAAGTTATAAAATCATATGAATGCTAGTAATCAGCGGGGAGGGTACAGCTCAGTGGTAGAGTGCGTGCTTAGCATGCACTGAGGTCCTGGGTTCAATCCTCAGTACCTCCATTTAACAAATAAATAAGGAAGCCTAATTAACTCCCCCCAAAAATAATAATAAAAAAAGAAAAATTGGTGAATGCTAGCAATCTAGTATCTATCCCTCATTCCAGTCTGATAAATTTATATTAACTTGGTGTAATTCTCTTCAGTGCCTGATATGGTCAGCAAATTATATTTCTAACAAAAGATGCTTGATAAACCAAGCGCAGTCTCTGAGACAGCACACACAGCTTTTGCAATCACAGAATCAAAACAGACAATCACTATCAGAGGGGGCTAATGTTGACCTTACTTTTTTTAATTCTTGTTTTTTATTGAAGTATAATAGATTTACAATGCCAGTTTCATGTGTACAGCAAAGCGAATCAGTTATACATACTCATTACTATCTATAAAATAGATAAGCAACAAGGACCTACAGGGTAGCCCAGGGAACTATATTCCATTTCCTGTAGTAATATACAATGGAAAAGAATCTGAAAAAGAAAAATACATGTACATAAACGTTGACCTTATTTTAAAAGACCCTTTCACTTACATCTGGGTACCACATCCTCTGAGACCCCAAACGCAGTAACGAGTGTTCTTCACTGAGGCCACTGTCCACATGTAAGTAGGAAGAAATCCTATTTTCATACGTCAACTCAGAAATTTGTATTAACAATATTCCCTGATTTAAAAAATTTCTACCACTTTGTCCATTTTGAGCCACCTGTATCCCTCTCTGGGGTTATGTGTTTTTGTAGCCTCCCACTCAGCTAGGATTCCACAGCCACTCAAAGACCAGCAGACTAATTTCTCTTAGGAGACAACAGATACAACCAAACATTAACTGTGGTTTTGAGCGTGCTTCACATATACGACTGACCTTGTATTGGAGTCGAGGTCAAAACCTATGTGTGCACAAAGGTTTCAGCTCTCTCCCAAGAACTCAGGATCCATTATTTAGAAAAAGTGCCCCAAACTTCCAGTTTGGGACTGATTTCCCACTAAGAATGACTCCAATTTGTCATATATTTATCATTCTTTGTATTAACATGAGATCGCACAGCACAGAATACACTGACTACACACAAAACTCATGCACAACTAGCAAGCAGGTATTGTTTGCCCTTATTTTCAGAGAACTTTGACCTTCTAACTGTTACATCTTTCTCAACTTGGCGACTATGCAAGAAAATAAATCACAAATATGATTAATCATCTTACAATCTCTTGGGCCATATTGCAAATGGAACCATCTCTTTCAGAGAAAAAGGCTGATGGTAAGAGTTGGTAGCTGGCCACTTTGCTCTGTTGAGAAAATGGAACAAAATCGCATCCTACCTGACACACACCAGGGATATTTACACCAGAAAAATGGATACAGAGGGAGCGTTAAAGGTAGGTTTGTGTCCAATTGGAAGGGCTAACAAAGTGGTGTCCCCGGGCCCCAGACGCACTGTCTCATGCTTACCGGCACCTGCTCGTCCGGCCTCCATCGTTCCCTCTTCGGAATCAACAGACCTCACTGCTTCCCACCCTTCTGCAAAGACGGGTACCCCGGGTGCACCCATTGCAGCAGCCTCTCCAAAAAAAGCCAGCCTGGGGATTTTCAGGCTTGCTCTTAAAGAAATTCAAGATCGGATCTCGAGGAGCTCAATCAAGAGTGTTTCCTCTACCACTGGGCTTGGATCGCTGGACCACGGCGACCACCCGGAGGTCAGAAGCAGCCAAGAATGGAAACAAAGGAGAGACTGGCGTGCGAATCAGACAGTCCCTTTGAGCGGCTGGCTCAGGGCATCTCTAGCACCCACGGCTGTGAGAGGGCTGCTTGGATGGAAGACGGGACACCGCCTCAGTGGGCCTGGTGGTGGAGGGACTGGTAACATTTACAGAGCAAGAACATATTGGCATCTCTGTTGGGTTTTAACCAGATCCACAGGATTCAGGAAATGAGCTCCCTGCCAGATGACACTCCGCTCCCAGCCATCCCTTCTGTTGACTGAGCCCCCAGATTACTCTAACTAGTGTCCTTTCTCCTGCTGCGAGCGGAGTCGTGGAGAGGGCTAAATAAAGGGTTTTTATGACAACACAATGGCCATTCGCCCAGAAGATGATTTCTTAAAATCTAACTCTTCTGCTTTGGTTCAGGACTATCAAAATCAATTAAATGAGAACGTTTTCTTGTTATTATATCTCTGATTTGTGGAGGGAAAAAAAGTCTCATTTCATCCTGAAGAAATAGCTGAAATTAGGCTATTTTTGTACATGCCATATATTCTTTATATGATAGGTTTCTCCTATTACATGAAGATTTAAAGGCAGATTGCCTCTGCCTATTGCTGTATTTTCCTAGCAGAGGCAAATTCATATATGTGTGTGTGTGTGTTTGTGTGTGTGTGTGTATATATATATATATATACACACACACATATACATATAGAGTGCTGGGATTTCTTCCTACCATATGTGACACGGTACCACATTTCCAGACTGAAGAGCTATAGTTTCTTTCAGATGGGACGCATACTTCTACTTTATGGGGAAAGAAAAGGACGTAAGGAATTATATTTTTCCTCTACCAGAACTAAAACCACAGGTCCACATAATTTTATTATTGTCGATTTACAATGTTGTATTAGTTTCTGGTGTACAGTGTAGTAATTAAGTTATACATACATATGTATACTCCTTTTCATAGCCTTTTCCATTATAGGTTATTACAAGACATTGAATGTAGTGCCCTGTGCTATATAGCAGGGCCATGTTGTTTATCTGTTTTATATACAGTAGTGTGTATCTGCTAATCCTGAACTCCCAATTTATCTCTCCCCCCCATATAATTTTAATTTAAGCATATTTTAAATTTATCTTTATTTTTAAAAAAATTTTATTGAGGTATATAGTCAGTTTACACCATTGTGTTAGCTTCTGGTGTACAGCACAATTTTTCAGTCATACATGAACATACATATATTCATTTTCATATTCTTTTTCACCTCGAGCTACTGCAAGATCTTGAAAATACTCCCCTATACAGTATAAACTTGCTTATCTATTCTATATATACCTGTCAGTATCTTATTCTGCTGGTAATCAATACTTTTTTGGATTTTAAATGAAAATGTTATAAATCATAAAAACAATGTATCTGCATGTCTTTCATATTTCTAAAAGCACATTCATGTGCCTTAAAGTAACTCAAAGCTGCTCATCACGGACTGCATTACAAGACAATCAGCCATTTGTAGAAACAGACAAGGCGTGTATACCAAGACTGATCTGTCCTAGAAACTAAATTCCTAAATCACCAACCTAAGGTTTCTACTTCACCAAACTTTTATTTCTAAATTAAACTTCAGTACTAATAGGATAGCCAGAAAGTAGAGATAAAACTTACTACAGTCAAATACCAATGTTGTTAATGTTGCAATATTAATCACACACAGTACCCTGGAAATTAGCGGGGGTGGTTTCCTCCACAGTCCTAGTAATTAATACCAAAGAAAAAATCTTATTTCAAATCACAAATCTTTTATTAGTGCACTTTGAAGTAATAATCAATACTGTACTGAACTTCGAAGTTCTATACTATACCAGCATATTAAGGAGAGGAGGCCTGAAACACAGCATGGTAAATGTATACATTACTCCCCACCTCTCCCAAGTCCTTTCAACAGTTTGAGAACCTTCTCTACTCATTACAGCTGACTTGTCTCTGTATTGAATTCTACTGCTCACGGTCATATCTTACAGAAAAAGCATGGTACACTGCCACATAGACAAATATATCGAGTAATTTTAAATAGTGAAGTTATAAACTAGATTGTAAACTCTTGATAGGTTGTAAATAAAGCATCTAACTCTCTGCGGGGCTACAGACTGAAGATCATCCAGTTGGAAATAACACACTGCTACTCTCTCCAATGGTTTTATCGTTTTGTGAGCCACACTGTATTGTATTGATGCATCAGCACTTAAGAATCTACAGCAGGACAAACAGTGGGCAGAAGAGGGTACATACATTGTCTTCCAGCCTATATATGAGTGAACCCCATATCCTCTTAGTAAAATCGAGGTTCTTTATCTTTACCATTGGTAGAACACATCCTTCGTGAAAGGCCATGCCATAAACACAAGTTCAGGTTCAATGTACCTCTTCTGAGATATTTTCATTGACTAACCCAGTCCACATAGATCTCTTCATTCTTCTCCACTTCCCTTTAGGTCTTAAAGGGAGACTCTGCATTGGACTTTATCCTTTTCTTCTTTGCAGGTTTCACTGACCCCCGCATGCATCCCTTCATCATTTTTTTCCTCTAGCAAAAATTCTGAACATTGAATACGTTAAGCACTAAAGTAAAGAAAAGAAAGAGACAGGCCACGTCTCTGCCTTGAAGATTGGGTGCTATAATTCTTCCCACAGATGAGGAAACTGAGGCATAGATATGAAAAGTGACCAATCTAGTCAGTGGCAAAGTAAGCATTTCAGTAACAGCAATAATCAAAGCTCCCCTTGTGTTAGATCACAACACCCTTACGTTTGGAAACTAATGTCCCCTAGTCTCTACTATAAGGCTGCACTCTTGGTAGTTTGTGATGGAGGCAAATGAATCCATGCCAAGTATAAAGCACGATACGCTACAGGTTGAGTCCTGCATGAGACCCCAGCGCTGTTCTGTCCTGCTCTGACCTCAGAACACCAGTTTATGGAGATGTTAACGGAGGGTTCACAGTGAAAGGAACCCTGATCAAACGGATTCAGTACACACGGCATCCATTGTACGCAGCGAGAAGTCCTGTGTTACAGACATTTTTGGCCACTGTTAGTACTGGCCAAACTTATTGGAGCACAAACTTATTTTTGCCAGCACACTTGCTAAACCTCTTACTGCTTTGCAGAAATACTAGTTGGAGAAATGTTACATTATTAATTTTGTTTATTTGGATTTGTAAAGACACCCCAAGTAACAAGAAAGGGAGGGAGGTACTGGATTCCACTGTATAGATTCAGAGTTGATGTTCAGGACCATGTCGTTCCCTTGGGGAAGTTTCTGCAAGAACAAGCACTGTTCCAGGCTCTGCTCCATCACTGGGACACCTGTGATTCTGGTGTCACAAAGCACCAGCTCAGCCGTGTCCCCTTCCTGACCCACATGGGCGTGCTTCTGTGTTAGGTCTTTCGTTTATTTAATTCGACATAACCACACTGAAACAACCATCCTAAAGGATTCTGAGCTACAATAACATAAACAACACAAAACAAAAAAATTCCAAATGGCATCTTCTGGGAAATCCTAATTGTATGAATCCAGACAGAATAAATCAATGCTCAGAATACAACTAGGGGGAGGGATAAATGAGGAGTTTGGGATTAGCAGATACACACTACTGTATATAAAACAGATAAACTACAAGGGCCTACTGCACAGCACAGGGAACTATATTCAATTTCTTGCAATGAAATATAATGGAAAAGAAACTATATCTATCTATCTATATATCTATCTATCTATCTATCTATCTATCTATCTATCTATCTATCTATCTGAATCCTTGTGCTGTACACCTGAAACTAACATTGTAAATCAACTACACTTCAGTAAAAAAAAAAAATACAGCAGGGGCCCTTGTGGAGTAAGAGAAGTATTAGGGAAGTAAGGTTGGTTCTAAAGACATAAGAATGAATAAAATATTAGGATTTGGGGAATTAATATATTTAATTCAATTTCTACTTAGGATTGAGAGCTTCTTCCCTTTCCTATTCACAATCGCCTGAGTCATAAGGCTGCAACTTGTCTCGTATCCAGATTTATATGGTTTCCCAGGAAGGTGTGTGTTGGATACTAGAAGGAACTCAGTCTACAAACTGTCCAGCCTGAGAAAGAAATTTAAAATGTAAAAAAATAGACAAAGAATGTGATGCTCTCAAGGGCCTCTGGATCCCAAATCACTCTGAAATTCTGGAACACAGGTATGGGAATTAAGTAGTATCAATGAAACCGTGTACCATGTAAATGACATGGGCCCCTTGAATGTTGCTATTCTCTGCCTCACAGTGTGCTGTGTGGAAGGGATCTTTTAAGAACTGGTCACACAACTTCCCTTGATCTGTGTTGTCTTCTAAGATGGGCAGCCCCAGTTCTCCCAGCCCATGAGCCAACCATATGTGGAGAGGGAGGCAACACTGGGTATAGAATAAAGGGGCATCAGAAGAGCAAATACACCACAATGTCAGACTGTGGCACGATACAGGGGCTGGCGTGGGGTGGGAACATTTCACAGAGGATCTTTTTAAGGTGATTAGGGAAAAAGATGACCAGGTGATGAAAGGGGGAGAGTCAAGAGAAGGTAAGCTGGTCTATGGTCAGTGATTACTTGGTAAACCTAACTCACCCACCACGGGATGTTTCTCCAACATATACCCTCTGACTAACACCACACATTTCCTATAGGAGACCCAGTAAAGCAGGACAATTTGAAGTGGAGTGCTTTTCAAGGTGCTGAGATATTTTAAAGGATGATCAGAAGTGGACCATTTCTGCCTAAAACCTGGCACAAATGCTTTAGCTATTACTGCCTGTCTCCTTAAAGAACAGAAAACAAGTCAAAATAAAAAAGAAACCCAACTGATAAAGCCAAAATGTTGGCTCTCTGAGTGCCAGGTCTTAGCACCTGTCTGCTCTTCAGAACTTAAGTCACTGATTATAAAAGAACGGAAGGCTTTTGAGCTTGAAGCTCTCACTGACCAAGGACCAAATGTGATGTTAATTTCTTGACTTGGGGTTTGATCACAATTAGGCAATATAAATTCAGTCTACAAAATCTACCTTAGCAATGGAATGAGACTGCAGCTTCTTACAAGAGATTTATTGGGTTTTTTTTCACCCAGGGTTCAAACAAAAACAAGGTCCCCTATTTGAGCTGTGTGACATTTTTAATATTCATCTTCTTTTCATTGTGGGGAAAGCACTCTGGGGCCTTATGCCTGAGCAAGGCCAGTTCCAACTACCTGCCTCTTGCAAGGACAAAACCACCCCTCACGGCCAGCCCTTTGCTGTTTAAAGCCCGTAGACATCCTGCATCCTCATTCGACCAGAGGCGCTGCTCACATAACACTCCACATCCCTATGGGCCTCGTTTTCTCATCTCATTTCTGGCACTTGGAGATTTCTCTCTCGTGCAAACTCAGTTATGCCCTTTTATTTTCTAATTAATTTTTTGATATATGCCAATAAATCTGGAAATACACATACGGTTTTATTTTTTTATGATATTTTATTTTAAGGCATTTTACATAAATGTTATCTTTATCTACCAGTGATAAGTTTTCAGCAGTGGATCTTGGTTCTGTTTGTTTTTAATTTCTTCAGCTTAGACAGCCACGTAACCATAACCTGGAAATAGTTTCAAATGGTGCACTCATTAGCTTTTTCACTTTAATATGCCGGTGGTTTAAAATCTGATTGTTAAGTTCAAATTCCATTAAGGGGGTATATTTATTGTCTGCATAGAACTACAGTTCAAGCAATGCTATCTGGTGAGTAATGGTCCCCTTTTTACTGTCCTGTGGCCCAAATACTAGCTTCCTGTAACCATGAACATGAGCCATTTCTCCACTAAGAGAACAACTCATTAAAAGGGCTGAGTAGAAATGTTAGATGATGTATGACAAGACTTCAAGCAGCAATGGACTAAGGAAAGCACACAGTCAAGGAGAGGTGGCCGTTTACTCACATGATGCACAAGCTATTTAATTCAACACTATATAGAAACTTACAGTTTTACTTCATTATTCCTCAACTTCACTCCACTTTCTATTTATTTTTTATCCATTTCTTGTCTTTCTTCTGTTTCAATCACAAGTACTTTTAAAATCCTTTTGGGACTTAAACAAAACAAAACACATTAGAACCAGGGATGTCCCAGGATAGGAGATGCCCTAAGTTCTCCCTCCAGTGAATTTCCAACCAAATCACACAAAAGACCACTATTTTCTTTGGTTTATGCTATGACTAATGGACCACAGTATTTTTGGTTTGTTTATTCCTCCCTCAATTAATTTAAAAATATGTCTTTTTAAAAAATGATGTATGTGGTTCAAGTCAAGATAAAATACAATCCTGCAATCTCCAATCCTTCCTCTGCTCTAAACATAGTAAAAAATTTATTCCAAAAAAGGAAAAGTGTGCCCTAGGCATGAAGGAGACATACACAGCGTTGGAATCTACAGGAAGCGCAGTGGGGACAGTGGTTGAAACTGCCCTGCCCAGCAAAAGCCAGTCCAGATATGGGTAGAGACACCTGGGACTGCAAGGCCTGACCTGGGGTGACAGGGGAGAACACGTCTGACTCCATATTAGATCTGCTCCTCTGTCTCCAACCCTGTGCTCTGCTTCTTGGGCTAAGTCATGCTGGTTCTGCACCCTTTGTAAAAGAATGCTGCCTAGAGCCTGAAATAGACAGGACTGCCCGTTCTCCAAGCCCTGACCTTAAGGGTATAATACTTTTCCATTTATCTAGAGATAAAAAGTTGCAGAAGAGAGAATAACACATTGTCTTGCTGGAGGTTTACAGGGAACACCGTGACATGACCCACGTGGACAGCTGCAAGAACAAAGGATTCCAACACCAAGAAGTTTACAACAACAAACCACACCCACTCCCCTTTTTAGTATAAAAGGAGCCTGAATTCTAACTCGGGGAAGACTGGTTCTCTGAGATATTAGTCTGCCATCTTCTCAGTCTGCCAGCTTTCCGAATAAAGTCGTTATTCCTTGCCCCAACATCTTGTCTCCCAATTTACTGGCCTGCCGTGTGGTGAGTAAAATGAGTTTGGACTCGGTAACACTGTCAGGAGGGCTAATTCTGCCCGTGCCTGAAGGTCTCCGAGCCCAAGGGGTGAAAATAACTCTTGTCACCCTGCCAAGGTCCCCACTGAAAATGTGCTGCACCTCTGTGCCTTAGGGACAGAGCAGAAAACTGTGGAAGATAAAGAGTGTGCTGTACAACCAGCCAGGGGCTCACACAAGAAATGATAACAGACTAATGGCATTTTAGTTTGTCACTAAACTCCTAGATTTTCACTGGAAGAATTCACAAAAGACATGCTCCAACAAGAAGAAAAATAAAGGCGGGAAAGAAAAGGGAGATTAAAAGGTAATGATGAACACAGAATCAGTAAAACATGTTAAAAACGTTGGTAAGTCTAAGTATTGACCATGAAAAATAATATTAACATCTATTTACATGAATGTCAAAAGACAATCTGGCCCGTAGACAATTGAAAAATGGTAAATTTTAGAGGAAGGTTAACGGAGGCTAAAGTCATCTGTCATAGAGATAATGATTTCATTTTAGATTGCACTAAACATTGTAAAGCATTACAGTCTTTCAATGCAAGATTTATAAGACATAAGTCTTTCATTGAAAAGTGAAGGTCTGCATTAAAGAACACAAGAGGAATGTATAACGCCCTAAGCTCTAAAACAAATGAAAAAGCACATAAAACCACCTGATCAATCTAACAAGAGGCAAGAAGAGAAAAAACAAAGCAAAGCAATGAACGGTAAACAGAAAATCCAAATTAAGCTAATACAAAAGAAAATGTTTGTTGCAGGAGTTTAAAAATACAAAGACGCAAGAAGAAATAAAGAATGCATGGTATTTTACCATCCAGATGTAAGTATACTCAACATCTGACGTACATTTTTTCAGTCCTTTTCTACACATATTATTCCAACATACCATTTATTCCAAAACATACTATACATACAACTAGCAATGCCTTTCTCTCAACCATCGTAAACGTATTTTATGTCATAAATATAATGTTACAAATATAAGAACATATAACATAATTTTTATTACCACACGGTATTCATTTAACCAGTGCCTCTTAACCTGAAAACTCAGCTGGCTTCCAATTTGTATACTATAAACACTGTTATAATAAGAAATATTTACCCGTATCCATCATAGTGTTTATTCTGCCAAGATACTCTTTAAGATGCAATCATGGTATTGCTGTTGTCTTTTTTAATTAAAGTATACAGCTGATTCTCAATGTTGTGTTAGTTTCTGGTGTACAGCATAGTGATTCAGTCATACATTTACATACACATATATATTTTCTTTTCATATTCTTTTTCATTATAGGTTATTACAAAGTAGTGAATATAGTTCCCTGTGCTACACAGTAGCACCTTGTTGTTTGTCTATTTTGTATGTAGACGGTTGGGATTTGCAGACACCAACTGCAATCATGTTTTATATACTACACATCCCCAGATTCCACCAACTGCAGGTCAGGTAGCACTACAGGATGCATTCAGTGAACAAAATCCGCATATAAGCGGATCATGCATTTCAAACCTACGTAGTTAAAGGGTCAGCTCTACCTGGGTCAGAGTTCCAAAGTATACCTGGACACATACAGCCCTTGATTCTGTCCCCTAAACATCACTTGAGTCCTTCTGGATGCTTTTTCCAGTCCAATATGTCCCTATATAGATGAGCAACTTTTTAAATGGGAAGCTCATAGTAGGATACAAAATAAAACTTTCCATGGGAGAACCAGCATGTCATAATTTATGAAGGGTCAGGCCTGAGATTTGGGAAAGTCTTTGAGGACAATGAAGCTCTGTGGTCATAACCTTGACTCTGTATTGGAATTACCAAAGAGATCCTAAAAACCATGAGAATGCCTCAACCTGGAACAATTAAATCATGACCTGTGGGCCTGAACATTGGTACCTCTAGGAGGAAGCACCTCAAGTGCTTGCCAGGTGCACTGAGCTAATCCTGTGGTTTCCAATTCAGCTCTACGCATTAAAATCAATCAGGGCATGGCTCCACGTCAGAGAAATCAGAATCCCTTTGGCGCTGCCCTAACACTTATTTTTTGAAAGCTTCCCAGAGGATTCTAAAGTACATCCAAACTATACATAAAAATAGATTTTAAAAAATGTCTTCTGTATAGCACAGGGAACTATATTCAATATCTTGTAATAACCTTTCATGAAAAAGAATATGGAAATGAATATGTGTACATAGATATACATGACTGGGACATTGTGCTGCACATCAGAAATTGACACACTGCAACTGACTACACTTCAGTTAGAAAAAATAAAGTACATTCAAGGATGAAGATCACTGACATCATCTATCCCTCTCATTCGGTTGCCCAAGGTAGCTCGGTTCTTAAAAGAACTGAGATTAGAAGAGTTCCCTTATCGATGGCCTCTGGGCTCTTTTCCTTTCACAGGTCTGGAAGCTTGCTGTCCCCAAGATGGTGTGTCTCCTCCACATCTCATGCCAGTCTTTCTGACTAGAAGGCCATATTGTTTCTTCCTGCCCAGATGCCACCCCAGCTCCAAAGCAAAACCATGACATTCCAGCTTTCCTCTGAGTTCTTGTAACATGTCATATTTCCTATTTGGTGTCATAGACATAAAAATATCTATTGGGCACTTGCTGTGTTATCAGGTGCACAGAGCCAAGCCACATTATCTCATTTAATCTTTACAACTATTCCACAGGGTCCTTACAATGAATTACTCCAAGTTTCTAAAATGATGAACTTGAGGCTCACCAAGGTTAAGGAACATGCCAAGGTGTTTAACCCCTGGCAGTGTCTAAAGCTGTCTATGTCTTCAGGACCTTGGAGAGCAGTCCTCTTCTCATAAAGTCACCACTCAGTAAGATTCTTGATGATCTTATATTTTTCATGGTTGAAAAACAATGGAGACGAATGGCAAACATGAACATTTATCATGTAGGTACAGACACATGCAGAGGTCTTAATCTCTTTCCTCCTGTGAATACTATTATCATGGACTGGATTGTATTCCTGCCACAACTTCTATGTCAAAGACCTCACCCGAAGTAGCTCAGAGTGCAACCATATTTGGAGATAGGACCTTCAGAGAGAGAATTAATTTTAAATGATTTCATTAGAATGGCCCCAAATCCAACATGACTGATGTCTCTATAAGAAGAGGAAATGTGGACACACCTAAAGGGAAGACAATATAAAGACTCAGAGAGAAGACAGTGACACCCAAGCCAGGGAGAGAGGCCTGGAACAGACCCTTTCATGGCCCTCAGAAGGAACCAACTTGGAGGGTGGGGTTCCAGCCTCCAGAACTGTAAGGAAACGCCTTTCTGTTGTTTAGAGCACCCAGTCTATGGTACCCTGTCATGGCAGCCCAGAAAACGGGTACAGATATTATCTCGTACACATCAGCCTCAGAAGAATTTACTGGAATGAAAATTAGACCTGCCCCTTCAGATGGAACAGGAGATTTTTAAAAAATGCAGAAGTTCAGCTCATACCGTAGAACAAGACACTCAAAGAGGATGGCTCCAGGTAATAACTATGAAACACGCAGAAGAGTGGTAAGAGTCAGATGCCCCGGAACACGTGAAGAAGGATGATGCAGAAGGTAACATCTTGATTTCCAATGTGGCAGTGGGCAACAGGGAGTCAGTATCAACGGAACCAGCTGCTAATTCCTGGATGGGGACTGGTAAAGACAAAGCAAAGCTTGAGTTCTAGAGGGACTCGGGCAACAGAATTAGACTCAGTCACAAGGATCCAGGGACGTGGGTCTGATAACCAAAAGTAGGCACAGAACTGAGATCTGGTCTCAGGAAGACACGAGAAGCCAGGGGATTAAGCTGATCTCAACAACCAGGTCTCCTTCTCTGTTCAACAGTGTGTGAAAGGGGAGATTTTTTTAGTTTCCTGCTGAAGTCTCTCCCAGGTCTAAGATTTTGCTACTCTGTGAAGTTGAACCAAAAGTAAGGACAACCTTCTCATTCACTGAAGAAAATGGGTCAAAAACACTGCAGCGTGATTCTGCATTTTAAAAGGATACTGAAGCATGACTTACTGAGATCAAATAGATGGCCCTGAAATCATCAATATCACATCTTTCTCTAAACACACTTTGTAGCACAAATGTTTCCCCTTAGAATGTCCTTTAATTACACATCTTTTAAAACAGTCTGCTTTTCAAAGGGTAAGCATACAGGTAAAATCTGTATGAGTCATTTTAACGTAGCCCAGATTTTAATGTAGTTTCTCTTCATTCCAGAATAAAAATCTCTTTCCAATGTAACTCAGTGGCTAATATTTCTAGCTATGGATTAATTTGGGAGAAATATTATTGGACATCATCATGCTAGATTTACAGACTTAATTTCTTTTCTTTTTATGGAACTTCTTTTTAGTCACAACTCCTGTTTTAGAATCTAGGAGGTTTTTTTTCAGACATTTATATATACATTAGGCAGAAATTGCAACTCTGAAAAATCCAGCTTCTCACCATTGATGACTCCCAAAATTTTAGTACCTCGCATTCTTAGAAATTAGAGATTTTGTTAGCTCAGAACCTCCTCCCCTCTCCCTGCCACAAACACACACACACACACACACACACACACACACACAGAGTTATTTATGTCTTCTTAATCTCTTCCTAAGATTTAACCTGCACAGATGATTAAAAGAGCTAATATCCATTTCACATTCATTGTAAGAAGAAATTAGTTCTCTGGCTCCCTTGAAGGTGTCGACTGAAATAACATGCATAACCTAAAGGTTGAGAGTTAGGTTTTATTGGGCAGATTTTCTTAGGACCTGAGCCCGGGACACAGCATCTCAGATTGGTTCTAACAGGCTGTTCCAAAGTGACAAAGTAGAAGCCAGGATATGAGTTTTTCCAAGGAAGATCAGGCAGTCAGAACATCAAAAGATTAATGTTAATTAAAGAAAACTAGACATCTCAAGTTAAGGAATTTAGCAATATTTTATGTATGGGAAGGTGCAAAGGTCTGGGCTTACTGAAATCATTCCTTTGATATGCACCTAGCTAGTATCCTGTTGTTTCTCATTTTGAAGTTCCCTCAGGGGGCACCTCTGGGGGTGGCTGCAGAGGCCAGGCTGCCTGTTTGTCTCCATCCTGAGCTCCCTCAGCGCAGTGACAGGGAGGTGGGGGTAGGTTAGGGGTGGGTGGCAGCAGCAGCTGATGACTAGATGGCCGCAGCATCCTTTGTTTACCTATATGGCTGGCAATAGTTTTCATTCACAAAGGCATTTAACACTCTAAAGCCTGGCTATTTCAGTGGCTTCAGAGTGAGGACCAGAGAAGGGTGTGGCTGGAGGTTGGTAAGTGGAAGAGTTCATCAGCCTCCATGTGACCCAGGGCAACGGAAGAACTCAAAGTGAGAGGTGGGCTCTTCTGAGAGTGGTAATCTGGGCAGGGACCATGTTCCAATCAATACATTCCCACAGCCTGGTAAGCACCAGGCAGACAGTAGGAACTCAGTGAAAGATCAATATATAAAAGGTAAGAGAACAGCCAGTGCTGTGATGGCTTCACCTAGATTCAAGGCCGCCTTGAGGTTCTGGTGGATAAAATGCCAACTATGAAAGGTTGGCAGAAGACACCAAAACTGGCTCCTTGCAACTGAACAAAGGAGACATTAAATAGCAATCATCCTATTCCTGTTTTAATGGGTATCAAATGGATGCATGCACATGATGAAAATTAAAATGAGAAAGGGCTGGCAACGTAGCTACAATAATTCATTTCTCCTCACGGCCCTTCTGCCCACACTGTCCATGCCACTTCCCAACCTTACTTTATTTTATTTATTTTTTAATTGAAGTATAGTTTATGTTGTTTCAATTTCCGGTGTACAGCATGTTTCAGTCACACATATACACACATATATTCCTTTTCATATTCTTTCTCATTAGAGGTTATGACAAGACATTGAATATATAGTTCCCTGTGCTGTACAGTAGAATCTTGTCATTTATCTATTTTATATATATAGTAATTACTATCTGCAAATCTCACCCCTTTCCCCGCTGGTAACCATGAGTTTGTTTTCTGTGTCTGAGTCTGTTTCTGTTTTGTAAATAAGTTGACTTGTGTCATTTTTTTAGATTCCACATACAAGTGATAACATGTGGTATTTTTCTTTCTCTCTCTGGCTTACTTCACTTAGTATGACGATCTCCAACCTTATTTTTAAATGTTTATTTTCTTAGTTCTACTGGAAAGCACTCTCATTTTTAAATGATTTGCCTCTAAATGTTGACTGCTTTATACGGGAGACTAGCCATAGCTTTCTAATTTTATTGTATTATCTGCACTAAAAACCAATTAAAGAGACTTCAGCTCACTTTCATATTTATATCCTTTTTGCTTTCAAAAGTCAGTAGTTTTATTTCTCCTTATAAATTTTGATATTTGAATATTCTTAATCCTCTCTTTCTTGTCCTGAAATTTGACCAGGATCTTTAAACTCTTGAATATTTTTTTCCCTCTTTTTGTTTGTTTGTTTGTTTTAATGGAAGTGTAGTTGATTTACAATGTTAGTTTCAGGTGTACAGCAAAGCAATTCAGTTATTATATATACATAAACACATAAATGTACAGTTTTTTCAGATTCTTTTCCATTGTATGTTGAACGTTGTAGATGAGAATGTGCAAGTGCTTATCTCTAACCCTCTGCTCTTCTGTCATCTCCCATATCTGTCAGTTTTACCTTTATTTTAACATGGGCAGATTATTCATCTTCAATTGTGTAAAATATATGTGTATATATATATATATATACACATGTACATATACATATATTTGTTCGATGTAAAAGCGGTTTATTATGAAAATTAGAAACCAGTAAGTGGCATTTACCACATTACTACAAGTAAGTCCTCCAGGATCAAGTAAAAACAGTAATAGGCAGAGGTTAAATCCCCTTTTCTGCAGATGGACTGTCAGGCTTCCTGTTCACTCAGAGGAAAGGTTACCTAGGTTCAGAGTCAAGCATGCTGTATCAATTAGTAAAATAATGTCACATTCTTGTTTGCTTTGTATTAGGACCATGATTCTCTCTAACAGTTTTTTTTCCCTCCTCCATTTTTCATTGTTCCTCTTTGTTGTTGAAAAAGACACAGCCTTTCTTTACTGGGCTAACAGCGTCATGTAACTCATTAGTCACTGGATATTTCCTGGAATCCACGACATTCTTCTCAATAAAGACATTCTTTTTGGAGCCTCCTGGAAACAATCTCCAGTTTTAATCTGGACAAACAGCTTTCTGCACACAGGGTCATTCAGGGCTTTCTTTGCACTGGATTCCTGGGTTACCTCTACTATTTCCAGTTTCTCGTTTGTCCCACTTTTTTTTTTCTACTTTTTCTTATTGAAGTATAGTCAATTTACAATGTTGTGTCAATTTCTGGTGTATAGCATCATGTTTCAGTCATACATACAAATACAGATATTCCTTTTCATATTCTTTTTCATTACAGGTGACTACAAGATATTGAATATAGTACCCTGTGCTGTACAGTAGGACCTTGTTGCTTATCTATTTTATATATAGTAGTGTGTGTCTGCAAATCTCGCACTCTCAGTTTATCCCTTCCCACTCCCTTTCTCCTCTGGTAATCATAAGTTTGTTTTCTATGTCTGTGAGTCTGTTTCTGTTTTGTAAACAAGTTTATTTGGCTTTTTTTTTTTTTTAGATTCCACATATAAGTGATATCACATAGTATTTTTCTTTCTCTTTCTAGCTTATTTCACTTAGAATGACAATCTCCAGGTCCATCCATGTTGCTGCAAATGGCATTATTTCATTCATTTTATGGCTGAGTAGTATTCTATTATATAAATACACCACCTTTTCTTTATCCAGTCATCTGTTGATAGACATTTAGGTTGTTTTCATGTCTTGGCTGTTCTAAATAGTGCTGCTGTGAACACTGGGGTGCATGTGTCTTTCCGAATTAAGAGATTCCTCTGGATAGATGCCCAGGAGTGGGACTGCTGGATCATATGGTAACTCTATGTTTAGTTTCTTAAGGTATCTCCATACTGTCCTCCATAGTGGCTGCACCAAACTGCATCCCCACCAACAGTGCAGGAGGGTTGTTTTTAAGCCCATTTCTGCTCTGTAACCGTCTCTCACTTCCAAGGTCCATGTGTCTACCTGTTTATCTTCATATCTCACAGCTGTTGTTATTCATTCACATTTAAAACTGAGTAGGTTTTTGCAGTAGACGTCTCTCCAAGGAGGGCTATATAGCTGGGCTGCTCCCGTGGACACTAACACTGTCTCTAGCATTTCTGAACACACGGAACTGTGAGCCAGCAGCCTTGAGTTTACAGCGAATAAGGTGTGCAGCTCAGCATTAACCTGGGGAGGGTGGAGGTCCCAGAACCGGGAGCACCTACCCCGGCATCTCTGATTTGCCCAGGCAGGTCCATGAACTTCTTCTTGATTTTTCACCTGGGAATTAAACGTTGGGCTGCTCTTGCTGCGCGTAAGGGGGTAAAGAGGAGGAGGGGATGGGAAGGAGGGTGAAGATGAGTGGGTCGCAGTGTTCCGTAAACTGGTACTGCACAGGTCTGCTGATAAGAAGCTCTCCTTTTCATGTCCAGCCCCATGGAACCTGAGGTCTAAGCCTGAAGTCTCTGCAAAGGGGCTTCAAGGCGGCTGGCCTCCTTCCCCTCCATACTGTCTCACCTACTCGGCAAGCTCCTATGTCCAAAACTAGGCTCCTTGCCTCTGTCCATCTCCTTAAAAATACTCACCTATTCATTGTTTACTTCCTTTCTTCCTCACTTACGGAGTCTCAGGGGGTAAGAAAAATAAATGCTTACCTTTGTACACCCATTTGAAGAGGAAGTCCTTGTAAGCTGTAACTGTTTAAAAGTTACACTTTTGTTGGCGTCTATAGCCAAATTCCTATCACGCAGAACCTGATCTTATCTTGGAGAGTCCTGTCTGTTTGGTCCCCAACAAAAGTCCTCTGGATAGCCAAGAAAAATGTCACAAGGGCAGGAACCATGGCTGTCTCCATATCCATCTGTATCTATGTGTATGTGTATATTCATTTAACCACTGGATCTCTAGAATCTAGCACGCTATGCCTGCAATGTAGCAGATTGTTACAGATACCTGGTTTAAAATCATGCAAATCACACAATATTTATGCAATATCACGTATCAATTAAAAATGACTCAATGAATAGTGGACACATTCTTTAATTCATCTTTAGAACCCTCTTAAAGTTACCAGAAAGAGCACCAGGACTACCAAAACGACATAAAATGCATTTTTGGCTCTCAAGAAACAGAAAAAAAAAAGAAAAGAAAAGAAAAAACTTTCGGTCAGAATTAGAAGCCGTACATGAGCAGTAGCTGTTGTACGTCGGGAGCCCGAAGACGATGCTCCCGGTACTTTGCTTTAATGGCTAAAGAGTAACGTAAATCAGTGCATGAATTAATTCCAGGTAAACAATTTAGTATCTGATTGTTGCAAGGGTTCCCAACTCTTGTTCCTGATTCTCCAGTGTTTCTGTTGCCAGGTACTCAAACTTAATAGTTCACATCACCTGCAACCTACACCCTGGTTCCCTGAAACTGTCTCTGCCTTTGGGAGGAAATTAAACTGTGATTAAGGGTCCTCAGCCTCACTTTTCAACCACTCACTGTTGCTACGCTTGTAGGTCTCATTTCTAAGGTGTGACCTCAGAAGCTATTCATAGAGTGCGTGATGTTTTAAAAAAGATCAGAGGCAAAATTAATTTGTGTTGTCTTTTCCTAGTTTACTCAAAGTCAGCAAGAGGGAGAGGATCAAAAGGGAAGGAACTCCTGTTATCCAACTCCAGACTCTTCTTCCAACTTGCTCTGTCTGAGGACACCCACTGCAAGTTCCTTGTGTTAAGTGACTGACTCCCCTGACGGAGGCAGCAATGCTCCCGTTTCTTCTCAGAACCAGAGACATTCCCTTTCTCTTCCATATCAGCACCTTTGATGATTTATTAAATTATATTTCATTGTGTAATTACTCTTTTTTTATTTTTTAATTGAAGTATAGTCAATTTACAATGTTGTGTTAATTTCTGATGTACAGCACAGTGATTCAGTTATACATATATATATGTATTCTTTTCATATTCTTTTTCATTATAGGCTATTAAAGGTATTGCATACTGTTCCCTGTGCTATACAGTAGGACCCTGCTGTTCAACTATTTTATATATGGCAGTTAGTACCTGCAAATCCCAAACTCCCAGTTGATCCCTCCACTCCCTTACGTTCCCCTCTGGTAACCATAAGTTTGTTTTCTATGTATTGGAGTCTGTCTCTGTTTTGTAAATAAGTTCATTTGTGTCCTTTTCCCAGATTCCACATATAAGTGATATCATGACATTCTTCTTTCCCCGTCTGACTTACGTCACTTAGTATGATGATCTCTAGGTCCATCTGTGTTGCTGCAAATGGCACTTTATTCTTTTTTATGGCTGAGTAGTATTCTGTTGTATATATACATCCCAACTTCTTTATCTAATCATTTGTAATTATTCTTTATTGTTTATTTCTCTCAACAGAAGGTAAACTCCATAAGGGCATGGAGCATATTTATTTACTGATCTATTTATTTAATTTTCTATTGAAGTGTAGTTGATTTACAATGTCAGTTTCAGGTGTACAGCAAAGCGATTCAGCTATACATGTACATACACAGACGTTTTTTCCTTTCAGATTCCTTTCCATTACATGTTATTATGAGAAATTAAATATAGTTCTTGTATTATACAGTAGGCCCTTACTGTTTATCTACTTTATACATAGTAATGTATGTCTGTTCATCTCAATCCCCTAATTTATCCCTCCCCGCCCTCTCCCCTTGGGTAACTATTGCTTGTTTTCTGTGTCCAGGAATCTGTTTTTGGTTTGTACTCTGTATATCTTTTTCCATTGGGTGATTCTCTCACATTCATTGTAATATTAGAATTTGTATCTTTTTTTTAGATTCCAAATATCACATGTCATATGATATCTGTCTTTCTCTGACTTACTTCACTCGATAAAACACCAGTGTATCTACTGAAAGTGCTGCATTCACATTTGCTAATAACTATACAAGCCAATTCAGCATAAAAATAAACCAAGGATAAAATTATGAACAGCAAGAAGAGTACATCTATATTAAGTAGGTGCCTGGTGCCAGTGCTTTGGGCTGAATGTCTGTGTCCCCTGCCAAATTCATATGTTGAAATCTTAACCTCCTAAAATGACCGCAGTGGGAGGTGGGACCTTCGGGAGGTGCTGAGGTCATGAGGGTGAAGCCCTCATGAGTGGGATTAGTGCTCTGATCGAAGACACCCCAGAGAGCCCCCAGCCCGTTCTCCCACATGAGGACACAGCTGTGAATCAGGAAGGAGGCCTTCACGAGGACAAGACCACGCTGGCACCTTGACCTTGGACTCCCCAGCCTCCACAGCTGTGACAAATTAAACGTCTGTTGTTCGCAAGCTACCCATTCTGTAGTGTTTTGGGTTACAGCAGTCCAAACAGACAAATAGAGCCAGGCACGTGTTAAGTCTTTCCTTTACTTATGTAACTGACAACTGCACAAGCACAGCAAGGGACAGAGTTAAAATGCGACTTTTTAGGTCTCTCGCTGCTCTTTAAATTTAATTCCATGGGAATAACCTTTCCTGACTCTGAAAATCACAACATGGCATCCGTCCTCTCCTGGGAAGAGATATCTTCTCTGACCATTCTTCCCCTTCTTGCCCCACTGGAGCCTATAAGATGGCAAATGAGTTCTTTTACCTCCTCATTGTGTATTATGCATAGGGGTGATTCTCTCATATTCATTGCAATATTAAATATCCACGGTACAGGCGCCACAGGCAAAATCAAGACAGGAAGATGCTAATTCAGCATACTATTGTATATGCATGATCTCATTCATCCACTCAATAATCTGACGAAGTAGACACCCTTATCTCCATTGTGATAATAGGAAAGCTGAGACTAACAACTTGTTTGGGGGTGAGGGTGGTCACAGGGTGCTGGAGAGTATCACGGCTGGTTCCCAAGGAAGCCCTGAGTCAACACTGGGGTTCGGCCATCAAGTCATTAATAAACACTACAGATGGCAGGATTTCTAGTTGAGGTTGAAACAGGAAAATGTCTATGCCACCTTCATAGATATTAAGAATGAGATCAATTATAAATTAAGAGAAAACAGGGCTGTCTGTATTAGATAATGTCCCCTATATTCCCAGAGGAAGACGTTTAATCCCAACTTCAGAGTGGGATTAAACTTCAGATTAAATCCCAAGTGGCCAACCAAGGCCGCAGAATGATACCTCCGAGGAAAGAGAGGTGTACAGAGGGGTGCAGAGGCAGAAAGACAGGAGGGAAGATGGCAGGGCACAACCATGAAACGAATGACACAGCAATTCGCACCAAGATGGCAGAAGATTCAACTCCCAGTAGACCTTGAGCTTCAATATAGGGTCACTGACATACAATAGCTGCTAAATGGCCCTCCCACAGGTGCAGGGGCAGTTTCAAGGCCGACCATAAAAGGTCAAAAAGTGGGTGACGGCCCGACTCCTGGGAATCCCAGCTCTTTCCCCAAAGCAGGTGGAATAATCCTCCCACTTGTTAACATACGAAGTTACTCGAGGCCATAAAAACCAACAACCCTGCACCTCGTGGCCTCTCTGGCCTTCTTAGATGGCTTGCGCTCTGTCTACTGAGCATGTATCTATCTGAATAAATCTACTTTTACTCAACTAAGGCTCACTCTTAAATTGTTTCCTGTGTGAAGCCAAGAACCCTGACTTGGAGGGGCAGGGCTCGGGCACTCGTCTGAGACCTAGGACATGGCCATCCTCTCAAGCCCCATTTTTCCTGCATCAGCAGTGAGGTCCTCATGTCACACCCGTTCCACCCCTCTCCCTGGCCCTACCACTAGTCACATTTTCTGTCATAATCTATTCTTACCATAAATAATTTTGAGTTTCAAGTCTCTCTAATTCTGTGCCCATTGCGATTTATGACACATTCAGTAGGAGCTGGTGGAGACTCTTTATTTAAGAAGTGGGAAAATATACATATATAATGATATCTATATTCATCCCCATCAAGAGTTATCTGTGCACCAATTAAGCATACCCATTTATATTCCTACTTAACACTTACCTGATGGCTTAAGGGAAAAATACCTACATGTTCATAAAACAATACTAAGGCATGAGAGGCAGCAAGACTCTACTCAGCATCCGACTTTTTAAAAACCTACAGGCAATATGCCACTGATAAACGTAAGTGATGAGACGGTGAGCTAATCCCCTGACACACACACATTCCAAAGATGGCTGTTTCCAGAACTCAAATTGTGATAGAAAAGAACAAATCTGACTCCATATTAGATCTGTTTCTTTGGCTTTAACCCTGTGCCCTGTTTTCTAGGCTTAGTCTTGCTGGCTCTGCACCTTTTGTGAAACAATGTTGTCTTTAGCCTGAAATAGACAGGAGAGCCTATTCTCAAGGCTCTGGCCTTTAAGGATATTAACACTTTTATACTGACATAAAGACAACAAGTTGCAGAATGGAAAATGTTTGTTTTGTTGGAGGTTTACAGTGACACCATGATCTGACCCAGGTGGACAGCTGCAAGATCAAAGGATTCCAAGAACATACAATTCCTAAACCAAAAGGTCTGCAACAAGCAACCACACTCCCTCCCCTTTTCAGTATAAAAGGAGCCTGAATTCTGACTTGAGTAGGATGGTTCTTCAATACATTAGTCTGCCATCCTCTTGGTCTGCTGGCTTTCCGAATAAAGTCATTATTCCTTGCTCCAACACCTTGTCTCCCGATTTATCGGCCTCTCATGAGGTGAGCAGAACGAGTTTGGATACAGTAACAAAAACTCCAGTTTTGAGTTGCAGTATTAATCATGACAATGAGCTTGCTTAATTGTTCCCAAGTGTAGTATATGATTGTTGGGGCATAAAAATATTAGAGACAGAGATAGAGATGGAGAGAGAAGGAGGGAGGAAAAGGAGGGATCCTCGTGCAAGCAGTTGGCAGTAGAGAAGATGAGGAAGTGAAGCAATTTTTTAAAAAATAAAACAATATTAATTACATAATTTAGCAATTATAAAACAAGCCCCTAAACTGTAAAAATAGTCACTTCAACACTCAAATTCATTAAGAAACACACAAGGATGCCAACACTACCACAAAGATGATCACCACCACCACCACTGAATCTAGGGCCATGGCCAGTTTAAATCTCAGCAGCAAAATGAGGTGAAGCTTCAAAGCAAACACATGATTTTAATATGAAATGGAAGTATTTTCTAGACCAGTGTTAACCAAAGGCACTTTGTGCAGTGATCACTCTTGAGCACGGGAACTGACGCTAGTGGGACTGGGGCACTGAATGTTTAAGTTTATTTCATTTTAATTAATTTAAATATCTACATAGAGCTATGGTATTGTATAGTGCAGGTTTGGACAGAAAAAAAGTCAGCCCATCACAAAATGCTCCAAAGTCTTTAGGGATCTAATAGGTAAAATGAAGTTTGTACCCCAAAGTTACTACCAAAACATGATACATAACATCTGAATGACAAATTTTGTGAAGTAACTTCTTAACAAGTTGTAAGAAAGATTCACTTAAAACTTAAAAAATGCTACCTCTGTGCCAGGAGTATTACACCACTGGAGTGTAAAAAAGGGCATATTTCCCTTTACCAGGCAGATAAATCCACCCCCAAAGAATAACTTAAAAAACACAAGGCTGGATACTGAATTTCCTAGAGTGACAGGAATCAAAATCATTAAGAACTCTTGTAACCCAAATTAGGAGACTGCGGTTACGTTTTTAAATCCCACATCCAAAAATAAAACAAAACAAAACCAACTAAAACTTTCTATTCTCTGCGAGGCTGAGTGTAGCATTTCAGGTCCCATTCCCTCCCCCCAACTTCTATTGAGATATAATTGACATACAGCTCTGTGGCAGTTTACGCCACCTAATGACCTGACATACAGATAATGCTAAATGACTACCACAGTAGGTTTAGTCAACACCCCTGCCCTCAACCAGTTACAAATAACGATGATTATGATAATCATTTCCTTGTGATGAGAACTGTTGGGATTTACTGTCAGCGAGTTTCTAATATACCGTAGGGCAGCGTTAACTACAGTCGCGATCATCACGTTGTAGGTTACAAGCCTGCGCTTCTAAACCCTTGAACTTGGACACTGGGCTCCTGGCGCACGTGCTCCCCCGGAGCACGTCATAAGCGCCCGGGAGCCCCGCACAGGCGCGTCTCGGATCCCGACAGACGCGCGCCCCCGAGCCCTGCCCGCGCCCCCCGGACCCCGGCACACGCGCGCCCCCGAGCCCGCCGGCGCCCCTCACCTTTCTCGCTGACGCTCTCGCTCTCCAGCTCCACGTCCTCGCAGCTCGTGTACTCCGGCGTGGACACACCCTCCTCCTCTGAGCTGCTCACCGACATCTGGCGCTTCTTGCCGCCCCTCTTTGCGCGGTGCGGCTTGGGCGGCGACGGCCGCACGGACTCGGACTGGTCGGAGCTCAGCGAGTCGTTCCGCAGCAGGGTCTCCACCTTCTCGCGCTTGGCCTTGCGCACCAGGACGGCCGCGCCGGGGTCCAGGCGGCTCTGCTTCCGGAGCGGCTCTGGGGCCCTGGGCTCCGCGGCGTCGGCGGGGGCCCCGGGCCCGGGCGCCGGCGGGCCGTGGTTGGCGAGCGGCCTGGCGCCGGGCGCCCGCGCCTCCGCGGTCCTCTCGGCCGAGTAGGCCCGCGGCGAGCCGGGCGGCGAGGCCCCGGCGGCGGCGGCGGCGGCGGCTGGCGAGCGCGGGCCGGCCTGGCCCTCGGGCCCCGCGGCGGCCGCCTCAGTGCGCGGCAGGGCCACGTCGCTGTGCCGCCGCTCGTGCCGCGCCCGGGACACCCGCGCGTGCATGCGCATCTGCTGCTCCTCGGGCGGCGGCTTCACCGGGTACCGCGCCAGGTTCGGGTCGCTGCGGTACCGGGTCTGGTACTCCTCCTCCTTCCTTTGCTTCTCGTCTTCCGCCGCCGGGCCGGCCTCTCGCTTCTCCGACACGTCGGGGTAGTCCTGGGACCGGCCTTTCTCGAGCCTTCGGCTTTCCCGCCTTTCTTTCCGCTCCCGCTCTTCGGCGGCCCCCTCCCCTGGCTGCGCCGAGGGCTTGGGCGCACGTTTCCGCTCGCTCTTTGGGGCCCCTTTGCCATTCTGCTCCGAAAGCCCCGGCGTCTTCTTCCTGGGATGTACAAAGGGGGCGTCAGGCAGGAGGGCAGACCCAAGAAGCACTGTTTCCCCCCATTCCAGATTTAAATCCTTTGGACTAATTAGTGATCTTTCGAGGTCTAATTAAAAAGCGAGAAATAAACAACCACATTCAACCTACGTGAGTAGCTTTCCAAATAAGAGTCTTTTGCATGATCATCTTTTCAGGGTCTCCGCAACTGGTTTCACATTTTAAATTCTCTATGAATTAACTATATCAATTTTTAAAAAGCTATAAAGGAATTTAGTAAATGAACAAGTTTTCTGCTAACCTTGTGAATCAAAGACTTAAAAAATGCTTTAGATAAAAATAATAAAGGAGCAAAACATGATATATACACAGAAGTTAAAAACTCAATATAGACTTTTATTTGGACAGTATGTATTAAAAATATCTTACTATAACTGCAACTTTTAAAGAAACGTGAACACAAGTATGTCCATCACAGAAAACTCGAACAGCATTCCTTCAATAGAACAAAAGCGTTTTTAAAGAGGTCATGTGCAGCCAAACACTTTTTAGGGAGTCGGTTAGGGAAAAACATTGACTGAATCTTAGCCTTCGTGTTTACCTTCCCCAAGGCAAAAATAACAAATAGTGAAATTTTTGACAGGATGATTCATTTTTCCTCCCTCCCTCCCTGGTCCATTCCCTCATTTCAGAACACAGTCCGGAAGAATAAAACAGGTTTGCGTTCTCCTTTTCTCTCCATCCTGTGGAAGGCGTTGGCAAAGATAAAAGTGAAGGAGGAGGAGTCGGCAGTCTTTGACTCTTGTGGATGTATTGTTTAATTGCCCTTTTTCTGTACACTGCAGTACATCTGATTTGGGAACAGTCCAGCAGCTGTACCAGAAGTTACATAAAGGGGATGGCTGAGTGGAGCTTTCTGACACTATATGGTCTACTCTGCCATTAAAATGGAGGCCACCTGTGGCTGTTTTTGGAATCCTGAGGTCCCTAACGAGGGCTTTCCAGTGAGTTGAGAATAATATAAAAATTGGGAAAAGTAGGGCAATTTCTACTGCGGGTTACAAAGTAGTAGTTGCTAAGATACATTGTGGGGTTGGTTTGAGGAGGGGTCAGTGATGATGGAAAGATGGGGAAAGGGTTTCAAATGGCAAAGAAAAGCAAAATAAAAGCCTGGCCAGTTCTGCTGGAGGCATTTCGACCCCTGCGAAATGGAAGGGATTTTGTGGGAGGGCGGCATTGCCAGGGTAGCTTCACAGTTTTACAAGGTAAGGGGTCTAGTATGAATACAGTTAGTTGTCATCCAATACTGATTTCATAAGCATGTGCTGACGGACTGCAAACCTTTAGTAGCTCCTGAAGGCACAGCTGTGCTTGATGGAAGTTTGTATTGAGTCAAGCTACTTTTTTTTGAAATGCTGATAAATAACACCTTGCAGAGTTCACGTGAGGACTAAAGGAGACACTGAGAAAATGCTTTAGGGAAGGATAGAGCATTATGCAAATAGGTTTTCCCCAGTCTCTGATTCTTTGCTTCACTGAATAGGCCTTTTCTCACCTCTACCTTTTGGTCTTTGTTTTTTTAAAATAATTAATTAATTAATTAATTTGGGGGGAGTTAATTAGGTTCATTTATTTATTTATTTTTAAATGGAGGGACTGGGGATTGAACTCAGGATCTCGTGCATGCGAAGCACATGCTTTACCACTGAGGTAGCTACACACCCTCCCCCCTCACTTCTGCCTTTAATTGTTCCATTTCCATGAGCTCCTGACGAGTGTACAAAATCTGATCAAGAATTCTTCAAGAATTTGAAACAGACAGCGATTCCTTTGGTCTTGCTTCTCTGAACCTGCCCAATGCTTCCTGCCACCTGCTCTTTTTTTTCCTTCTTCTACATCCCCAGGGACTTCATTGTTTTCTGAAGTATTTACATAATCAGTAAGTAATTTACAGAATCAGAAAGGGTATTTGCCCTGATCAGTCTTTTTCAAATGTCATCAAAAAACCTCTTCCCAGTCCTTATTCTTGAATTCTTTGCAGTTTTTCTTTTTAACTGTGTATCCTAAACAGGACTCATATTTTCTCTTTAGAAATATTAGAGTCCCAAATTCTTTATCTTATTTAAAGATACCATTTTCTGACCCATTTCAAACTTCACCTTTGACATAATTGTCTCTTCTTAACTCAGGAGAGTTTGTCGGCAAGAGCTCTAAGTCCTGCCATCACTAAGGTAACTCTGGTGGGCTTCTGTCTTCCCTCCACACGGTGGAAGTACACTGCTTCCTTCTTGTAACGTCCTCTCCTCCTCTGTCCCCCCACCGCACAACTCCGGGGCAGGCAGGGGGGCTCCTAGAAAGCTTCATTCTGAAGGCACTCCTGTCTCCTGTGGCTTCCAAAGGACTAATTTTTGTACTTTTTTTTTTTTTTACCTTTGATCATATCAGCCTTCTGGGACAGTTCACTGCCCACTCAGGGCTCTGTCCTCCCTCGGAGACGATGTGGTCTCTTTCCAAGGATCAGTGGGAACAGGGACCATGTCCAAATCGTCTTTATACCCTGTGGCTCCTGGCAGCATTGGCTGACAGTAAACACGTGGTGACTACTGGCTGCCTTCACTGGTGGCCTCCCACATTCTCATTCAGCCCCTGCAAGGTGGGTCATTACTGCTTATTACACTGACAGCCAGGACTGGAACTGAGGCTTGTTTAACTTCGAAGTCTTTGACCTTACTGTACGGGTTTTGTTTGAAAAGGGAGAGAAGCCTTTTTCGGATCCTACCCTCCCACCTAGGGGAATATATAAGGGCCACACAGACAAAGGCAGCACGCCTTGTGCTGACAGTCGAGTCCCCCAGACTCCCAGCTGCAGGGAAAAATGGACCATGTCTTCCTTGTTAACACTGTCCCCGAGAGCACAGCATCCTGTCTGGTCATCAGTGCATTTTTGAATGAATGAATGAATGAATCAATCAATCAACAAATTGAAGTAAATTATCTGATTGTTTTAGACCCTGACTTTCCATCATTTCTAGGATAAAGTCTATAAAGTGTAACCTGGCTAAAAGGCCCAGTGTGACCAGGTGTTGATCCCTTACAGGCCCTTCCTCCCCTTCTGAGACTCACTCTCTAGCCAGTGGGCATCCTTTAGGGTCTCCCACCAGCCTGGTTCCTTCAGGGCACATCGCTGTGCCCAACCCTGGGTCACCCATCCCGCCTTTCACCTGGCTCATTCCTAGTCACGCAAAGCTCAGCGCAAAGAAATGTCCTCCAAGGAGGCTTTGCTGAGGTACCCATGCACCTTCAAGTGGGTCAGTATCCTCCATCCTCCTCGCACAGAGCACACACAGCCCAACTACAGGGCTCATTCGAACAGTGAACAGATCCAAGAGCTTTTCACGTCCAGTGTTGGACGCTAGTAGCTCTGTTGGGTGACTTAGTCAATGACCTGTTCACATCTGTGCATGAGTTTAAAGAACAGCTCCTCATCAAAGGTCTCCTAAAGAATGACACATTCTGGAACGAATCAAAGCACTCCGGGGGCCCCCTGCTGCCTCCTTGGGGGGCCTGAGAGGTACTACTCCTCTTACCAGCAGTTACATTCCTGAAAATAGCTTAGCTCTCCATCCATGACTTTGTCTTTTGCTTACCAGGTTAACAACCTCTTACCTCTCTCTGGGAGGCTCACTTCTAGACCTGGAAGACGCCTGCTTCTGTTCCGGCCCCACGACTGGCTGGGAGGGCTCAGCCCCTTTGCTCCTGTCTGGCTGTGCACTGGGGGCAGCCGGCTCCTGGGAGGGGGTGGCAGCTGTGCTCAGGGGGGTCTGAGACCGCGATCGCTCCTGCAGCCGGGCTCTCTTTTCTCTGGGTACCTCTGAACCAGGACCCGTGGCTGTATCGCTGAGGGTTCCATCCTGACTCGGCTGCTGAGGGCCACTTCCAAAGAACCACGCCCCAGATTTGGTTAAGATTTCTTGTTGCTTTCGACACAAATTGCATACCCACATAACCTATTTGAAGAAGAGAGAACGCTATCAGTTGTCTGTGCTGTTTGGAAAGGCTTTCTTTTCATCATACTAAAATCATCATACACTTAAGGCAAAAAGGAAGGGTTGTCATCTGTCTATGCATCCTTCAAATTTCTTGTGAAAATGATCTTTGCACAAGTCTTGGTTGACTATAGGAATGCCTGGACCCAGCCCCATCTGAAACCAGAGCCTTCTGGCAACCTGAATAGAGCTTTTTCTTGCTATTTATAATTCTCTGATTTTGAATTTCCTTTTACCATGTACGCATCACATTTTGTAGGACTGACTCTGAAGTTTCATTTAAGATTTTTGCTAAAATGGGGGGAGGAAGGTATAGCTCGGTGTTAGAGTATGTGCTTAGCATGCACAAGGTCCTGAGTTCAGTTCCCAGTATCTCCATTAAAATAAACAAATAAATAAACCCAATTACCCCCCAAATAAAAAGTATATATTATGTTAGTAAAAGTGTTCTAAGTGGGGTAGTTGACTGATTAGAAGAATGTCCTGAGGAGCCACAGAATTAATAGTTATATCCATAAACCTCAGTGTGTCAGAGGACTCAGAAGAGATCTGTCTTCTCAAAAACTCATACATTATTAAAATCAATATTACAAGATAATCACATGGAACAAACAATAAAAGAGAGGCACCCACAAAAAAGGTCAAGCTGTGTATTTTCTCCAGTTTACTAATAATCAGCTAACCTGAGGTTTACTTTATGCTATAAAATATAATTTCCATACATTTATAAAGCCATCAGTCTAAGACTGGGTTATTCATGTGTGGCTACTCTGATACCGTTTCCACTATTCCTGGGAACACACATCACTTTTTCTCTGTACTTCAGAACCAGCACCTCCAGGAAAGGCTGATTCCCAAACATCAGGCTCTCATTTTCACTAATGCTGACTCAACTATTACACAAAAATATCTCAGAAGGATGAATAAATCCTAGATACATTAGGTGAGAAAGAACATAAGAGAGTAAAAGAAGTGCTGTTCAGTTTGCAAAAAGGAAACGTACTACTGACAACGCGCAGACGGGTGGGAGGAAAACTAACCTGTAGCTGTTCGTAAGAACACGTAAAAGTTAAAGTGAGAATAAGAAAAAGAGGGAGACGCGTTCTGTATTTTTTTATAAAGGAAAATATTGCAGAAGAATTGTTAAGAACTACTCTTTCCCGAGCAAGAAAATTCCAATGAATTAATAATACAGGGAGAACTAAAGACTTAACAGAGATATGTGCTATGAAAAGTTCAAGGTCAGCGAAGCTTAACTCACTGCTCTATGTATCCTGAGGTCATCAACCGAAGAGAGCTAGGTCCACAGAAGCAGCTGGTTATAGTATCTGCACAATGTGTTGTGTCCGCTGTCACAGAATGCTGCTGACACAATGTATTGTGTCCTACTAAGACGTTAAACAAGATGAACAATGCATTGCACATGCCTCTATCAAAATAGAAGATCCATGGAATGTTTAAATGGGAATTTAAAATGCTTGCCAATATGGCCATATTTTGCACAGTGTTAACACAATAACAGTGTTGTATGGGTGATACCCTAGGGCCAGGACTTCCATGAACAGTGACACTGAGTCTCCTCTGTCCAGACCCTGAATGGGGACAGGTGATGTCCTGCCTCTTTGGTTGACAAGACAGTGATGAGAGGGTCCAAATTCAAAGGAGTTCAAAGAGATTGGTATGAAACTTCGGCCACTTTTTACATCAGCTAAGTAGACATTAAACTCGTATTTATTACAGTAATAATCAGCAAAATCTTATCATCAAATTAGGACCTTTTCTACAAAACTATTAAACCATATTTAGTATAAGTACGCATTTCCTTTAAATTCATAGAGAAAAACATAATGAAACTTACAATTACTACAAAACTTCCAAAGTAGAGTTAAGGTGAATAAAGTGGCAGAAAAAAGCAGAAAGGAGACTTCACTGCACATTTGAATATTTTTCTGGAAAATGGTTATCACAATCTTACTTTCATGGCTTCACATTTTTAAGTGTTATAAAAATGGGCCAATGAAAAGTAATTGCCAGATTTGGACAAGTTCCAAATTTTGAATATGTGCAGACATGCTGCAGGATTGATGAAAGCAAACAAAATCTAGTTATTATTAATTGCAGTTAAATTTTACAATTCATTTCAATTTAAATTTATTCAAAAGGTCACAGTTAGTGGGTAAGTAGAAGCAGCTACTTTATTATTTTAAAACTATCATTTATGCATTTAAACCTGTGATGTTTCATTAATTTTGTCAATTTTTAACACTTAGGAAAATAATCATTTAATGCCAATTTTTCCTACATCTTATTTCTTCATGTACCATAACATTTTTAGATTTGTATTTCAAAATTAATTAAGAGTGTGGTCAGTCTAACCTCTAATTTGAAAGCAAAATTAACTATAAGCAAGTTAAAACAGTTTTCATTAAAATGCTGTCTCCCAATATCTATTATTAGTTGTATAAATTACTCTTCCCACAAAGTTTAGAAATAAAAAAGAAATTGCTTATGTGAGTTGCAAAGGAAACTATGTGAGATTGTAATAGAATACTGCTCTATTCAGTTCACATCAAACATCGCAGACATGTATAAAAACTTAGCCAATTAGTCGCTAAGAAGCAGCACAGTTCTGTGTGCTTAAAGATTCTGTTTTTGAATTTAATATTAAGTATTATGCTTGCCTGGAACTATAGAAATCCACAAGTGGGTTGGGGAGTTTTTCTTAACTGATTTTTTTTCAAGGAGGATAAGACATGCCTATTTCTACCATAAAAAAAAAGTACTGTTTATTTAAAGCACACACACACACACACACACACACACACACACACACACACACACACACACACACACACACACACACCCCTTTTGGAGACTGCACCATGCGGGGTTATACCCTGTTTAAGTACCCCCAAACTAATTTCCAGTAAACCAGGTCCACGTAATATCTTATCTTAACAATTTATGATGCAACCAAAACCAAACTAGAATGAAAGATTATTGTGGGGTTACATGGCTCCTGAGACTCCATGTCATACATCAGATATATGAAGAACATTTGAAAATTTTATTCTGACTTTTTGCTCTAACAGCATTTTGAATTCCATCCTTTCTATTTAATGAATCCTTAAGAAATACAGTAGACCATTTTATAAAACCCACAGGAATATGTTACCCAGAGAAACAAAAATTACAACACTCCCTACTATCCATATAGTGTTGCAATTTATGTGAAATATATATGGAGAGAGAGAGAATTTCATGGAAAAAAACATGAATTTTGCAGAAAAATCATATCCAGGTGAAAGAAATACTTTACATTTGCCTTCACATGAAATGTTTACAGACCCAGACACACAGAGCAGAAGAAATGTGCCCTAGATTTACTTTGGATGATATCATGGGCGTGATTCATGCCAATGAGGTATAAGATTCTTACATTAACACAAATGTTTTGCTTATAAAAATCCATCTGAGGTTTTTAGTATTTTATATGTTTACAGATAAGTTTTAAAACTGACCTTCTTTCAATACAGTACTTTAAAAAAAAATTGTTACAACTACCACTTTGAAAAACATGAAAAAAACCCAGGAGATATTCGACTTCATTCTAGATGCTGCATTTTTTGAATACATTTACTTATTTTCCTTACTTCCTCTATTCAGTAAAAGCTCTCACTCCAGTAGAAACTGGGGAGAAATTTTTCAAGGTGATACTTCAGCTTTGTTGAGGATGGTAGATAAGATAGTAAGAAAACAGTTGATGACAGAGTGGATGAAAATTAGTGAGTTCTGTTTGGAACTTGTTATCGTGTGTGTGTGTGTGTGTGTGTGTGAGTGTGTGTGTGTGTCTGGGTGTGTGTACGTGAGTGTTTCTTCTAGTCTTTTGTTATTGTTGTTGCTATTTCATAGGTTTATTTTTTTCCCTTTGGAAGTTTATTAAATACATCATGTGGATTTATGAAAGATGAAATATGACATAGATGGTTTCTTTTTTAAAGAGTAAAGCACCCTGAGCCCCACTGACCCACTATTAACATTTTGGCTTAGTTTTTCTAGGCAAATTTAAAATAAGTTCCACAGTAACTTGCATTCCATTGATTCATTTACTATTACAGCACAAGTATTTCCATGTGATTCTAAATGTTTCTAAACCATTTTCATATGACAAAATATTTTGTAGAGACTGTATATCATTTCACCAATGCTTAAACCACTTACATTCTTTCACATTAATACAGAACTTTGAGGTAAAAAACTGTGTTGATCAAATTGTTTTCATATTTAAGGTCATTTATTTTTTAGAATGTATTGGGAAAAAAATCAAATTACTGAGTCAAATTTTAGAACACACGTAAGGCTTTTCTACCATAACCACTAAGCAAGAGTTAGAATTGTTCGTGTAGTTTGCAAAATTGCCTCCCGAACGGGTTTTGCCAAATTGTCACCCAAACCGGGCAGCATCAGTTCCAGATTTTAAAATCTGACGATCTAATAATGCCTCCAAGCCCCGCTCTCTCGCTGTCACCAGTGTTTCAGATTTAAGATAACGTAGTGAGATCCCATCTATATAGCAGCCACAAAACGTATAGCAAAGCCACAAAGCCCACAACCAAAAGAGAACCTCAAGGAAGGGAGATGCCAACAAATTTTTACAAGTCACTGAACGTGTGGCAAACGGTGGTTAAGTGGAGCGGAATGGAGGGGGCTGTAGATCACAGCGCAGTGGCGAGGGCTTGAAGCCAGAAGCGAGCCAATCTCAGCGGAACCCATGAGATGCTCTATATTAGAAATGGCAGAAAGTACGATGTCAGGACGGAAGTGAGAAGTAGACTGAAAAACAGGAGCCTATTTGAAGGTCTTCATATAGAAAAAGAGTTTATTCTTCACTCACAGAAGGACCACTTTCCCACAAACCAGAAACAGAGGGTGGTGTTGACCTGCCAAGTGCCCCCCTCATTCTGGCAGGTAGATGGTCTACAACCTGATGAGTGGTGTGCTCCAGTTGTCCACTCAGAACATCTTCCACATACACACACACACACAGAGAAACATACTGACAAATCCCAGATCCCCTTTCTAATGCCTAGCCTCTGTCCTTGTGCTTTGTGAATTCACAAGTAAGTTCAAAATGTATCATTTCTAGCGACGGAAAGTTTTTAAAGTCACAAAATATTCTACTCTGGGTGAAATGATCTCTATTACAGATGTTACCTGGGTAACAGAAAACTGGCATTATGGAAATTCACAGGTAATATTAGAGTATTTATTATTTCATTGGTTTATGGCATTCTATAAGTTTTATGTGTAAAACATTATATTTTTGCCTTCTGTGTTCATGACTGCATGCTCACCACCAAAAGTTTAATTTCCATCTGTCACAATAAAATTGACTCCTTTTACTCATTTCAGCCTCCTTATCCCTCTGGTAAGCAATAGTCTGTTCTCTGTACCTTTGTCTTTGTTTTTTGTTTGGTTTGTTCATTTGTTTTGTTTGCTTTCTCTTTTTTTTTTTCATATTGCACATATGCGTGAAATACTATGGAATTTGTCTTTCTCCATCTGACTTATTTCTCTTAGCATAGTTCCCTCGAGGTCAATCCATATAGTCACAAATGGCAAAATTTCATATTTTTAATGGCTGAGTAAAAATCCACTGGTATGTATAAAACACATCTCCTTTACTCATTCATCTATTGACTGGCACTTAGATTGCTTCCATATCTTGACTGTTGCAAATAATGCTGTGATGAACACAGTGGTGCATGTATCTTTTCAAATTAGAGTTTTTGTAATCTTTTAATAAATACCCAGAAGTGGAATAGCTGGATCATGTTAGTTCCTTTCTATTTCGGGGGGAGAATCTCCATACTGTTTCCCATAGTGATTGCACTAATTTACATTCCCACCAATAGTGTACATTAGGCTTTGAAGAGAAAGAATAACCTCTAATATGGGTAATTTATTTAGAAGGAATCCATACACATTTTAAAAATTGGGGTATCATTGCTGTATAACATTATGATAGTTTCATGCATACAGTATATTGATTTCATATTTGTGTATATTGTGAAATGATCACCACAATAAAGCTAGCTAACATCCATCACCATTCAGAGTCACAATTTTTTTCTTGTCATGAGAACGTTTAAGATCTACCCTCTTAGCAACTTTCAAATATACAACATACTATTATTAACTATACTCACCATGCTGTACATTATATTTCCAGGACTTATTTATTTTATAACTAGAAATTTGTACCTTTTGACCCCCTTCACCCTTTTAGCTCACCCCTCACCCACCTCCTCCAGCCTTTTCTGGCAACCACCAATCTGTTCTTTGTATCTATGAACTCATTTTTCATTTGTTTGTTTTTTAGATTCCACATAAGTGATGTCATAGAGTATTTGTCTTTCCTTGTCTAAATTATTTCACTTAACATAATTCCCTCAAGGTCCATCCATGCTCTTGCAAATGGCCATATTTCCTTGTTTTCTATGACTGGATAATACCCATCATATGTATATGTATATATACATCCCATTTCTTTATCCATTCATCCATCCAGGGACACTTAGGTTGCTTCCATGTCTTGGCTATTGTAAATAGTGCTGCTATGAATAGTGCATGTATCTTTTCAAATTAGTGTTTTTGGTTTTTTTCAGATAAATACCCAGAAGTGGAATGCTGGATTATATGGTAGTTCTATTTTTAATTTTTTGAAGCATCTACATACTGCTTTTTATAGGAGCTGCACCAATTTACCTTTTCCACCAACAGGGAATTCCCTTTTCTTCACATCTCAGCAACATTTGTTTCTTGTCTTTCTGATGATAGACATTCTAGTGGGCATGAGGTGATATGCCATTGTGGTTTTGATTTGCATTTCCCTAAGTTAGAGATGCTGAACATCTGTATTGAACCATCTGTATGTCTTCTTTGGAAAAATGTCTATTCTGCCCATTTTTTCCAGAGTCCCCCTCTCTCTCTCTTTTATTAAAGTATAATCAATTTACAATGTTGTGTTAATTTCTGGTGTACAGCATAGTGATATATATATATATATATATATATATATATATATATATATATATATATATATTCCCTTTCATAATGTCTTTTTTTATCAGTTTTTTTGTTGTTGAGTTGTATGAGTGTTTTATACATTTTGAATAGTAACTCCTGATCACAGATACTATTTGCAAATATCTTCTCCCATTCAGTAGGCTGCCTTTTCATTTTGTTGCAGGTTTCCTTTGCTGTGCAGAAGATTTCAGTTTGATATAGTCCCTTTTTTTTTTTTTTTTTTTTTGCTCTCCTCTCCCTTGCTTGAAGAGAAAGAGCCAGAAAAATATTGCTAAGACCAATGTTAAAGAGCATTCTGCCTGTTTTCTTCTTGGAGTTTTATGGTTTCAGGTCAAGTGTTTAATCCATTTTTTGAGTTGATTTTTGCGTATGGTGGGAGGTAGTGGTCTAGTTTAATTCTTTTACGTGTGGCTATCCAGTTGTTCCAACTCCATTAATTGAAGAGACCATTCTTTCTCCATTTTATGTTCTTTGCCCCTTTGCTGTAAATTAACTGTCCATATATGTATGGGCTTATTTCTGGGCTCTCAATACTGTTCCATTGATCTATGTGTCTGTCTTTCAATACCATACTGTTTTGAATACTATAGCTTTATAGTATAATTTGAAATGAGGAATTGTGATAGCGTTGTTCTTTTTTTCAGCTTTGTTTTGGTCCAGGTCTTTTGTGGTTCCATATAAATTTTAAGATTGTTTTTCTATTCCTGTGAAAAAATGTCATTGGGATTTTGATAGGAATTACACTAAATCTATATATTGCTTTAGGTAATATGGACCATTTTCTCCTCTTCAATTTTTGGGAAGACATTGAGAATAGGTATTAACTTTTGAATGTTCAGTAGAATTCACCAGTGAAGTTGTTTGGTCCTGGACTATTGGGAGGTTTTTTATTACTATTTCAATCTCATTACCAGGTTTTTTTTTTTTTTTTTCGTTTTTTTTTTTTTGTTTGTTTGTTTTTTTTACAATTCAGATTTTTTTTATTTCTTCATGATACAGTCTTGGAAGGTTGTATGATTCTAAGAATTTATCCATTTCTTCTAGATTGCCCATTTTTTTTCACATATACCAGTTTATAACATTCTTTTATAATCTTTTGTATTCCTGTGTCATTTGTTATTTCTCCTCTGTTATTTCTGATTTTATTTGTAAGAGCCTTCTTTATTTATTCTTAGGGAGTCTGGCTAAAATTCTGTAGATTTTGTTTATCTTTTCAAGGAAATGGCGTTTAATTTTATTGATTTTTTCATTGTCTTTTTAGTCTCTATTTTATTTATTTTCACACTGATCTTTGTTATTTCCTTTCTTCTACTGACTCTGGGCTTAATTTGTTCTTGTTTTTCTAGTTGCTTTAGGTGTAATGTTAGATTGTTTATTTGGGATTTTTTCTAGTCTTTTGAGGTTGGCCTGTATCACTATAAATTTCCCTCTTAGAACTGCTTTTGCTGTATGCTATAGATTTTGCTATGTTGTATTTTTATTTTCATTTGACTTCATGTATTTTTTAAAATTTCTCCTTTGATTTCTTTGTTGACCCAATAGTTGTTCAGGAGCATGTTATTTAGTCTGCATATATCTGAGATTGTTCCAGCTTTCTTCTTGTAGCTGATCTCTAGTTGCACACCTTTGCAATTAGAAAAGATGCTTGATATAATTTCAATTTTCTTAGATTTATTGAGACTTGTTTTGTGTCCCAAAATATGGTCTATCCCTAAGAATGTTCCATTTCTGCTTGAGAGCAATGTGTATTCTGGTGCATTTGGATGGAATGTTCTGTATACATCTATCAAATCAATCCTGTCTAATGTTTCACTTTAGGTCTCTGTCTCCTTACTGACTTTCTGTCTGATTCATCCATTAATGTATTGGTTCTCTTTTGTTAGGTACATATATATTAATCACTGTTATGTCTTCTTGATGAATTGTCTCCTTTATCATTATATAATGTCCATCTGGGAAGTTCTCAGATACCATTTCCTTAAATAAACTTTCTGCTCCTGTCTTTCTTTCTTCTCCTTCTGGGATACCCATCATTCTAATGTTGCACGTCCTAAAAGAGTAGGATAGTTCTCATAGAATTTCTTCCTTTTGTTTTTGTTTTTTGTTTTTGTTTCGAGGGGGCAAATTAGGTTTATCTATTTTATTATTTTTTTTTATTGGAGGTGCTGGAGATTGAACCCAGGACCTCATCCATGTGCTCTACCACTAAGCTATACCCTCCCCTTCTTCTTTTATTTTATATCTTAGCTTCCCCTCCTCTTCCTACTTGTATCATTTCTAAATTTCTATCTTTGAGCTCACAAATTCCCTCTTCCATAAGGTCTGCTCTGCTTCCAATGCTGTTGATGTAGTCTTCATCTCAATTATTGAGGTCTTCAGCTCCAAAATTTCTGTTTGGTTCTGTTTTAGTTTCAATCTCTTCAGAAAAGTATTCCTTCTGTTTATGAATTTTATTTCTGAGCTCACTGAACTGCTTGAGTTCATGCTCTTCTCCATTTCTTACCCCAATAGACTTCGTTAGAAACGTAAAATTGTCTCCACACATTTTGATCAAAACTCCTTTAACAAAATATTTTTGAAACTTGTATAACAAATGGTATTTAATAAATTATATTCATGCCTACTAGATTAATACCATATTTGTATTATAAAATTTGCAAACATAAATTCAAATGAATGAGATAAAATATAAATAGAATTTTAATTTTATTTTGTACCTGAATAAAATTAGAAAACAGTAACAAAAATCTGGAAATAGACTAATTTTGGAAATTAGGAAACATATATCTAAATATGCCAAGGTCAAAGAAGAAATCACAAGAGAAATTAAAATGTGTTTTGATCTGAATTATTATAAAATACAACTTACCAACATTTCTGAGATGCAGCTAAAGTACTTTTTGGAAAATTATAGCTTGAAACACTCTATTGCAAAAGAAACAATTATAAAATCAATGATCTAAGTTTTTATCTTAAAAAGAACAAAATTAATAACATTAGTTAATGAAAATACTAAAATGCAGAATAAAGAAGAAATAAAGATAAGAGTGGAAGTCATTTAAATATAAAATTAAAAACTCAATAACGCCTAGAGAAAATCAATGAAATCAGAAACTAGTTCTTCAGAGGAATTAATAAAATTGATGACCATCCCACTTGACTGATTAAGAAAAATAACAGAAAACAAAATTACCAAAAGAAGGTACAGTGCCATAGATTATACATTTGTTAAAAAGATAAATAAGAGAGTATTATGAACAACTTTATGCCAATCAATTAACATAGATTAAATAGAAGATTCCATAAAAAATTCAAATTATCAAAACTAACACAAGAAGAAATATAAAACCTGAATAGCCCTATAACTAGTGAAGAAATTGAATTCATAATTAAAAGACAATGTACAATGAAATTGCCAGAACCATGTATCTTTACCAGAAAATTCTTTTAAACATATATAAAAACTAAATGATACAAATACAACTTTTTTACTAAAAAACAGGAAGAGAGGCCAGTTCCACTTCATTTTATCAGTTCAGCTTAGCCTTGAAACTAAATCACTGATAAAAGAAAACCCTGATATAAGAAAATAAAGTTAAAACCCACCATCTCTCAAGAACACAGAAGCAAAAATCTTAAGAAAAACTTTATCAAATCTACAGGAAACTACAATTAATAGTACATTTAATGTGAAAATTTAATTCTTTCTACCTAAGATCAGGAACAAAGCAAGGAATTATATTCTTAACTAGACATTTATCCACTGTAATTGAGATCATAGTGAATACAATAAGGCAATAAAAAGAAATAAGACATAAATTTTGGAAAGGAAAGAGTAAATCTATCCTTATTTATAGAGGTCATAATATTATATACAGGAATTCCTGAAGAATCTATAGAACACTACTGAAACTAACAAGTGAATTTATCTTGTAGCAGTACAAAAACCAATGTTGATACTTAAGGATGAATTTAACAATATGTGTAAAAGCATTAGAATGTATAAAATGTTGCTGAGAAAAATTTATGAAGCCTACTATGGAATGGACTGGGTCTTCCTCCTGCAATTCAGGTGTTGAAGTCCTAACTCCATATGTGGCTGTATTTGAAGGTAGGGGTCTGTAAGAATGAGATTGTAAGGGTAAGGACCCTGATCCAAAAAGACTAAGATTTGTGTCCTTATAAGAAGACAGAGCAGAGAGCTTTCATTCCACATCCTGCCTGCAGGAACACAGAGGAAAGACCATGTGGGGACAAAGCAAGAAATTGGCCACTAGTAAGCTATGGAGAGAGCTCTCTGCTGACACTGTCCTGGGACTTCTCAGCCTCATAATAAATTTCTGTGTTTAAGCCACCCAGCCTATGGCATTTTGTTATGATAGTTCAAGTAGACTAATATATGGAGACTTACATCATATTTAATGATAGAAAAACTCAGTATTGTTAAGATGCTATTTCTCCCAAATAAGATGCATGAGTGGGAGACCAGACGTCAGGAAAGAAGTTTGGGTGTTTTTCCCTTTGGTAGTTTGGACCATGAACTCATCTTTCTGTAATTCCCCTCTGGCAGCTCCCTCAGGCCCTAGTAGCAAAATTTTTTCCCCTTCCTCCTCTAGACCTAGATGTGTCCATGGTTTCCCAGCTTCAAACTAGCCTAATCTCTGATTGGATGAAAGCAATCTACCTCTACCCTTACTTCCTGGAAGAAGCAAAGGTACTTGTTTTTAATGTATTACAGCATCATAAAACTTCAAATTATATCTATAATTTACAAAAAATTTTTACAGTTTTTTTGGAAGAGGGGGTAATTAGGTTTATTTATTTATTATTATTTTTAATGGAAGTGCTGGGGATTGAACCCAGGACCTATATCTATAACTTTTTTATGAAAGTCTAAAGCATCCACACAAAAATTACTACATATACCAGGAGGCAGTACCACATGAAGAGAGAGACAAAAAGATGGAGACAGAGAGACAGAGACAAGCAGAGGGAGATGAACAAGGAGAGAGAAACACATAATGGAAACAGACACACAGGAGATCCACACACTGGAGTTATAAGGTGAATATTCCAGTATGTTGTTTAACATATTCAGTAAGGTAGATGACAAGATGAAGAATTTAAACAGAGAATCAGAAACTATACAAGAATCAAATGAGCATTTTAGAACTGAAAAATAAGTGAACTTAAATAATTAAGAACTCAGTAGCTTGGTCTACTTTTAAATTAGACAAAATTGAAAATAAGATTAGTGAGTTCAGATTAAGATTAAAATACACAGCTGAAGTAGGGGAAGAAAAATTGTTGAATTATAAAATAGGGATGATCGTAGGTGATACAATGTGGTAAGAAGGTTTAGCATATGTGTAATTGAAGTCCTGGAAGGAGAGAATATAAAGTATGGAGCATAGGCAACACTTGAAGCCATGGTTTTCCAAAACCATCTGCCACAGACTCAATGTTGGCATTCCTTCCATATTTGTGTGTTGAAGTCTGAAGCCCTAAACCCTACCATTATGGTAGCTGGAAGTGGGCACCTTGGTCTTGGGTTCCCCAGTCTCCAGAACTGTGAGAAATAAAGGTCTGTTGTGTAAGCCACCCAGTCATGGTGTTTTGTTCTAACAGCCAGAACTGAGATACCAGTGAAAGACGTCAGGCCACAGGTTCAAGAATTGCTGCAAACCCTAAGCAGAGTAAACACAGAGAAGACGATGCCTAGGCACATCTAAGACAAATAGAGGAAATCAAAGACAAATGTTTTAAAGCAGCCAGAGGATAAAAGAGTATTTTCAAGGGAGTAACCATAAGCCTGATAACTGCCCTCTCAATAGGAAAGTCAGAAGACAGTACAATTATATTTTGGTGATGAAGGAAAATAAATGCCAAATGGAATTCTATAGTAGTGGAAAATGCCCTTTGAAAAAAAAGCCATTCTAATTTTACAAAAAATGAATGTATTACCAACTGAAGCATGATAAAGGAAATATAAGGGGAGTTTTTGGAAAGAGGATGATGCCAGATGGAAACCAGAACACAGGAAAGAATGGAGAGCAACAGCTGGAAAATCTAAATGAATATTGATGATAAGCAAAAGTCACTCAAAGTATCTTAGGTTAAATCACAGTAATAGCAAAAATGTCATAGGGGATAAATTACATTAATGTGGTAGAAGGTTCTTGTATTTTTGAGAAATAGTAAATATATTAATATCCATTAAGCATTAATAACATAATAATAATATAACATTTTGTGGATAACAGATAAAAGCAAAATAATGTATTACTAAAAGGTAATGGAGAATAGAATGCTAAATTAATTCAAAAGTAGGTAATAATGGGGCAAATGGGAAATACAAAGTAAGATGGTAAATTTAAACACAAATACAGTGCCACAACACAGAATGCAAGCAAATTAAATGTTCCAATGAAAAGAAAAAAAATCATCAGACTGGATTTTGTAAACAACCTAATCCAACTATTTGCTAATTGGAAGAGATACATCTTGAGTAGAAGGCTGTAGAGGTTAAACAAAGAAAAAGGAAAAGTACTATCATGCAAAAACTGACCAGAAGAAAGCTTGTGTAGTTATGCTAACTTCAGATGAAGTAGACATGTTGCAAGAAATCTTACTAAAGATAAAAAGGTGCAATTCATCATGATAAAAGGTTAATCCATCCAAAAGACACCAAACTCTAAATTTATATGCATTAACAATATAGTGTCAACGTATAAAGCAGAACTTGACAAATAAAGAAAAATGGGCAAATCACAAGTATAAGGAGAAATACAGACACATCTCAAAGTAACTGACAAAACACGCAGACTAAACATCAGTAAGGGGGTACAGAGCTGAACAGAACTTGACCTCACCAACACACACAAGTGGAACTGTGTTCATTAACTGCAGAGTAACAAATCTGTAAAGGCGTGGCTCTAAAAGTACTCTCTATATGTATCTGATGCAATCCTCTCCCCAACACACACAAAAAATTCCACAAAGAAAGCTTTTCTGGAAGTGCATAAGGCAATTCTAAAATTATTGTAGGATGCTAAAGGTCAAGAAGAACCAAGACAATCGTGAAGAAGAAAAAGAGACTTAGACTGCTTTTACTCCATTACTCCCAATACTGTCACAGACCACTTTTTTTTTAAAGCATCAGTGTGAACAGGCCAATTGTAATTATTTCTCTACTATGAAAGCAGATAATTCTTAGCTAATCTAAGAAAAAATAGTATAAGATACCTGTAGTGGAAGCCCTGAGAGCTGGGGGTTTTTTAGTTTTTGTTTTTGTTCTTGTTTTCTTTTTTCAATGCAAATGCCTGACTTAAGCATTGATTACGGAGGCATTCACTTCAAGAATGACTATCTCAAATGAATACGTAGCCAGCCACAGGACAAGGTAAAAGAGCCAGGCCACCTCCCTCTTTGTTTTCCAGATCTTGGTTGATTTGATAGCTGGCCACTTGGGCCCCCTTGTATTTTCTCTTCCCAAGCTTCAAATTTCTGCTCTTCTGTTTCAAATTCACCCACCAAGAGTGGCTTGGGAAACCCTACACCCCAACTCCCAACCCCAATTAAATCAGAGCCCCAGGCCCAGCTCTCTTGCTCTCTGTGCACCTCTGTGAGACCATGCTTTGTGGCCCCAGGTCGGTCATGTAATTTTCAGGACCCATATGTAATAAATCTTTTTTGTTGCTGTTTCCTGACGGTTATTGCTGAGGGCATCTGCAATCATGGTAAGAACCTACATGGGGGGGTCCAGCCACAGCACTGGTTATGGATCGGCTGAGATGGGCTCAGGACAACACCTGAAAAGATTCACAATGACCATACGTCTTGGATTTTCAGGCAGTCTCATCTCCATGTATTTCAATTATTTCAACATATGTAGATTAATCAAATGTCAATTACAAGTAGATAAATGATCATGCATTTGTATGAATTTTCACATTAGCCAATTGACCAATTTCTTTTCTCCTTAACTTCTCATAGCATGTTGTTCATGCATTTTTGATTTCATATTAATCTCTAGCTTTTCATTGTTATTGTTATTATCTGTATTAAACTATAGCTCCCTGAAAGCTCGGTCTTTTTCCTTTTCTTTCTACCCATCATATTCTCTAGGCATAACTGATGCTCAATGAATTTCTGAAGACTTGTTTGTTTCCTTTTCATTTTACCTTCTGAATTGTACAGTCAATACATCCATCCATTGGTCAGTTGTCAGTAAGCACAGAAATAAACTGCTTCTTAGGGGTGAGACAGGAGGGAAAGGGGGCAGGGCACAGCTATTGAAGGGAATGACACAGCAACTGAGGACAGGACAAACTGCTTAGAACCAAGATGGCAGACTGGGCATCCAGTAGACCTTGAGCCCCATGGTGCACCCACAGGGGCCATGACAGTTCCCAGGCTGCCCGTAAAAGGTCAAAAAGTAGGTGGGGGCCTGATTCCTGGAAAGCCCTGCTCCTTCTCCAAAGTAGTTGGAATAGTCCTCCTACTCATTAGCATGTGAAATTACTAAGCCCATAAAACCTAACAACTCCGCACCTCGTGGTTGCTCTCTTTTTGCCTTCTGAGATGGTCCACACTCTGTCTATGGAGTTTTACTTTAAACTAAACACCCCATACCTGTCAGTCTCTCTTCTCACCTTTTGAGATGACCCACATTCTTTCCATGGACTGTGTATCTCCTAAGGCGCTTTCCCTTCTGAGTGAAATAGACCCCACTCTGTCTATGGAATGTGTGTCTCTCTAAATAAACTTGTTTTCACTTTACCATGCCTTGCTCTTGAATTCTTTCCTGTGAGAGGCAAGAACCTATTCTCCGGCAACAGGGGGACCAAAAAGCAAAAGACAAAGATTCTGTGTTCTGTAAAAATGTGTAACTCTTTCCACTTGTAATTATCTTCCAGCTTGCAAATTTATAGCTGTTTCTTTCCAGGAATCAGGCAGTCTGCCAAGCAGAGACAACTCATCTCATAGAACAGCAAAGATACTGTGAAGCAGTATAATCACTTGCAAAATCAAGATTCTAATTAATTCTCTGCCTCCATTAGGTGAGCGTTATCTTCTCAACTGTCTCTTTCTCCATCTTTTGCTCCTAGTGGGCATGCAGCAAATTCTGTCCTTTTATGACCTGTATGTTTGGAAATCTGAATATTTTTAAAAATTAAAAAAAAAAACAGTAACAGTAACTATAAACCATTGATGAAGGAAATTAAAGAAGACTTTAAAAAATGGAAAGATATTCCATGCTCTTGGATTGGAAGAATCAATATTGTTAAAATGGTCACACCGCCCAAGGCAATCTACAGATTTAATGCAATCCCTATCCAATTACCCAGGACATATTTCACAGAACTAGAAAAAATCATAATAAAATTCATATGGAACCATCAAAGACCTAGAATTGCCAAAGCATTACTGAAGAGAAAGAAAGAGGCTGGCGGAATAACTCTCCCAGACTTCAGACAATACTATAGAGCTACAGTCATCAAGACAGCATGATATTGGTACCAAAACAGACATATAGACCAATGGAACAGAATAGAGAGCCCAGAAATGAACCCACAAACTTTTGGTCAACTCATCATCGACAAAGGAGGCAAGAACATACAATGGAATAAAGACAGTCTCTTCAGCAAATGGTGTTGGGAAAACTGGACAGCAGCATGTAAAACAATGAAGCTAGAACACTCCCTTACACCATATACAAAAATCAACTCAAAATGGATTAAAGACTTAAACATAAGACAAGATACAATAAACCTCCTAGAGGAAAACATAGGCAAAACATTATCTGACATACATTTCAAAAATTTTCTCCTAGAAGGAATAAAAGCAAGAATAAACAAATGGGACCTAATGAAAGTTACAAGCTTCTGCACAGCAAAGGAAACCAGAAGTAAAACAAGAAGAAAACCTACGGAATGGGAGAAAATTTTTGCAAGTGAAACCGACAAAGGCTTGATCTCCAGAATATATAAGCAGCTCATATGACTCAATAAGAAAAAAATAAACAACCCAATCCAAAAATGGGCAGAAGACCTAAACAAGCAATTCTCCAAGGAAGACATACAAATGATCAAAAAGCACATGAAAAAATGCTCAATATCACTAATTATCAGAGAAATGCAAATCAAAACTACAATGAGGTATCACCTCACACCAGTCAGAATGGATGTCATTCAAAAATCCACAAATGACAAATGCTGGAGAGGCTGTGGAGAAAGGGGAACCCTCCTACACTGCTGGTGGGAATGCAGTTTGGTGCAGCCACTATGGAAAACAATGTGGAGATTCCTCAAAAGACTAGGAATAGACTTACCATATGACCCAGGAATCCCACTCCTGGGCTTGTATCCAGAAGGAAATCTACTTCAGGATGACACCTGCACCCCAATGTTCATAGCAGCACTATTTACAATAGCCAAAACATGGAAACAGCCTAAATGTCCATCAACAGGTGACTGGATAAAGAAGATGTGGTATATTTATACAATGGAATACTACTCAGCCATAAAAACCGACAACATAATGCCATTTGCAGCAACATGGATGCTCCTGGAGAATATCATTCTAAGTGAAGTAAGCCAGAAAGAGAAAGAAAAATACCATATGAGATCGCTCATATGTGGAATCTAAAAAACAAAAACAAACAAACAAACAAAAACAAAGCATAAATACAGGACAGAAATAGACTCACAGACAGAGAATACAGACTTGTGGTTCCCAGGGGGGTGGAGGGTGGGAAGGGATAGACTGGGATTTCAAAATTGTAGAATAGATAAACAAGATTACACTGTATAGCACAGGGAAATATACACAAAATGTTATGATAACTCACAGAGAAAAAAATGTGACAATGAGTGTGTATATGTCCATGAATGACTGAAAAATTGTGCTGAACACTGGAATTTGACACAACATTGTAAAATGATTATAAATCAATAAAAAATGTTAAAAAAACAAACTTCTGTAGCATTAAAACCACCTGTACAAGCAAACATGAAAAGGCAATAATTTGTTGAATTCAGCATATTTTCCAAAATAATGCATTTAAGGGGATAACATTACAGATTGGCAGGTCCTATCTATAATCCTCAGTAACCTCGTGTGAAAATAATCATCACAGCAGATTAAAAACAAGTCAAACATATTAGGTCTGCTTCCTCTAGCCCCTCCTCAGGATTTTCTAAGGCTCCACTGGAACTTTCTCTGTCTGTGCAGCAAATACATAAACCCAGTTTTGTTTGACTTGACTGCAGGTGTGTTGCTGCTGGTTTTATCTGATTGGTTTTATAACATAACAGTGTAAGTCTGGTTTTGTTACATAACTTTTTGTAATACATTTGTAAGTGATTTATGTCAGTATTTTTAGAACTAATAGAGATTAGAAAGTGGCCCTGTGAAAATGTCACTTACCTTTTCAGTATATTTTGTTCTGAGTACAATATGCTATTGTGATTCTTGCAAACTCAGGGATTTATTAAAGTCTTGAGATGGAGTTTTTTCAAATGTTAAAGTCAGCTCCATCCTGAGGAGAAACGTCCTTGGTGGCTACTTTAGAAATCAACATATATCCTGATCGGGGTCTAGAATATAAAGATGAAAATAAAAACCGAGCCCAACTCCTTAATTTTGCTAGTGAGGAAACTGACAGAGAGGCCATGAACTGCTCAAGGGCTCACAGTGCAATCAGTTAGGAGTTTGTTGTTTTTAGGTGGGGTATGTATGCCTTATTTCCTAAGTTAAGGTTCCACGAGTGCTGGTATCTCCACAAATGCTGTGATAATAACAACACACAACCAACAATAACACACATGCTCACGCTGGTGCACAGCAGGCACACACACACACACGTACACGAGATATACCTTGCACAGGAAACTTAGGTTAGCTGTAGTGTCGATGCAAAGTTGGTGACAGTCTTGGGAATGGAACCAAATCAACACATTCAAGATGTCAGACAAGAGCACGCAGAGATTTAACGGGGAGGAACACAGCGTGGTGACCAAGCACCACCTGGGTTACTGGTCATCTGCACGTCTACACAGTTTGACACAGAAGGAAGGCGCGGTCCTGGGATCAGCCTCAAGGTTTCAGCTGAATGCCTTGCTCTCCCGCCCTGAGAGTCATAACCCAAATCAACAGAAGTGGTGAGATTGTACACACATTGTGCTACTCCGTTGTTGGCAGCTTATTGACTTCCTCCCTTCCCCAAGGACTCTCTAAAACTGGCCACTCATCTCAAATACCAGGGCCATATTTGACTTTGTCAACCCAGTATTTTGCTTTGGAATTCCTTTATGGTTCCAGTTTCCATGAAGCAATTAAAGCTGGCTTTTCCCTACAAAGCTATGCACTTCAACAATTCCCTGTTTTGAAGTGGCTTACTCAATGAAAGAGAAATGGGACCAACTCTACATCCTAGGTTTTGGAATTGTCTTCCTTCATCTAAAAGACCACTGCCAACCTTATATGAAGAAGGAACTAAGAAGTAACTATATCATTCTGCTCATCATTTTGAGATAAACATCATATTTAAGAACATTTTATGAGTGGCCTACAAGGTAGAAACAAATTGAAACAGCTTTCAATTAAAAAAAATAAAAAAGGAAAATATAGACACTCCAAACCACCATTAACACTGTTTTCTGGGCATCAGTTTACCTACTGCACACCAACCTATCACAAGTAATGCAACCACAGTCATCAAAGACCTTGACAATTTTGATTCATAAAACCTATGGATTTGAAAAATGTTATCTGACACAGATTTCACACAGACAGAAGTCTGTAACCAGTCATTTAAAAAATCTTTTCCTTATTATTATTTATGATCTGGGGGTAAATTCTGATGGGTTTTAGAAATGAATACCAATACATATCGACTGTTCTCAGAAAGGGAAAGATGTCATGTTACAGAGGAGGAATCGACTGTCTAACCTGTTAAATTGCATATTGACTATGTTTAATGTTCTGCTACTTTCTGTTGGAATATTGCTTCCAAATGCTAACAAAGTATCTCCTATTTTGTTCCAAGGAGTAAAGAAGGTGTTGTCACTAAAATGGCACAGTGGGAAGAAAATAGTCTTTGGGGTTAGGTATACCTGATTTAGTGCTCTTTGAAAAACAGTGAGTCAACTTACATCTATAGACTTAAGTTTCCTCCTCTGTAAATTGAGGGTAATAATACTCAGTTTGCTAAATTTGGGGGTATGTGCTGGAAAAGAGAATTTATGTAAAGTGGCTAGCACAGTGTTTGAGATTTAGAAGGAGGCTGAGTTAAATTGACCCTCACAAACTCAGTATACAAATTTTAAAATACCGATGTCTTATCAAACATCATAAAAAACTTAAAAGACCCACTAACAACTAAGGCAAATGCAGAATTTTAATTTTAATAATTGTTTAAAAAGCATGATATATTTTTTTCAAAAGAATGCAAATGATAAATAATTTTACTGCAAGAATGTGAGAACTTGAAGGAAGTTTATAGACCACTTAATTCTAGACCCATCACTTTCCAGGGAAAGGAAACTACATTTAGATCACTTGCCCACAGCGACACATTGGATTAACAGCTCAACTGAGGTGAGAAACGGCCACTTTAATCAAAGTGTAGTGATTTATCATTTTATCACAACCTCTGTTATGCCAACACCACTCCAAACACAGTCAGATTCTGAAAAATATATTTAAAAAGTAAAACAGCAACAATTGTTACCCTTAAATACCTATTAAAAACTTATAATGTCAGTATACATTCTGTCATGGGTTATTTAAATTGTGGTAACGTATAAATAACTGTATAAAACGTCAAAAGGTGGGGGGAGAAATTATATGGGACCCTCTCTAGTCGCCTTCACTTGAAGGAAATTGTTATCTTTCAAATACTGAGCATACTGGTCATCATTCAACACCATCATTCTTTGGGAAAATGTAACTTTCCAATGATAATGGAAAGATGTAGCCTCTAATTTACACAGGTGTAAATTAGAAGCCCCAGGGGCGTCAGTCTACACTGACGGCCGCCATCTCTACATCCCTGGTCGGGGGAGGGGTTAGCATTTCACGTCCATCGTTTCTCTCATCTCATCACTGCCATGTATCTCAGACCACATCACCTCTCAGAGAATCATTATCTAAACTCCAGCACTGTGTTATTGAACGACTCACTTTACCACTGTTTCAAGTAGTTTACTAAACTCTCTAACTCTGAAAACATTCCTGAGAAATTATCTACTCCCAGAGGTTGTGCAGAAAGATCTATCAACATGTCGTCAGCAAGACTGGAATTTGCACCAATCGCAAAATGTGAGATATTTGTAACCTACTGCTCATTAAAAGTGGGAAAATGAGTAATTTCTGTTTTTTCCTGCTGTCTTCAGTGAACATCACCATGCTAAGGCATGATTCCCCTTCTCCTTCTGGACTTGCTCCCAACTTCTTACCCCTAAACCCTTGGGAAGAGTATTTACTTTTTACTGAAAGATGTATTTTTTTTCCATCTGCATGATAATAAGAAGATAAGTTCTCACAAGGTTTACTTTATATATTACATAAATATTGATGTCTTTTAAGGACAGAGAGACAAATATGAACTAAGATGGTTACTTAATCTTTTTTTTTAAATTGAAGTGCAGTCAGTTACAATGTGTCCATTTCTGGTGTACAGCACTGTGTCCCAGTCAAGCATATATATACTTATATTCCTTTTCATATTCTTTTCCATTAATAAGATGGTTACTTAATCTTTGACAACAAGAAGATGGGACATATAGCTCCAGATACCTAATTCCTGGTCTGAACGTCTCTGTGTGGTGAGAACATGTCAGTGCTAACATGTTGCCTGGATTAATCTGGAAGGGTGAGACACTTGTATCTGTATTTAATCTGTGACTTTTTCCCATTTAAAAAATTGAAGTATAAAATGTGTGATCTTTTAAATAACACATGAGAGAAGGAAATTCTTTTAAAAAAAACACTAAGAATAAAGAATTAAAAATAAAGATTGTAACTGAAATCTGAAATTCCCTTTCATACAACATCTGATAACTATTACAACCTAGTTCACATGCAACAAATGTCATTCAGCGTCTGTTGTGTTCCAGGTACTAATCAGGCCCTAGGGGAACGAGAGGTCCTCATTATCATGATGCTTATATGCCAGGGGAAAGAAGCAGACGATAAAAGATACACTGACAATACGCCATGAATGTAGGTAGTGTTGTAAGAAACGTAATTTGGAAAACAGGGCTAGGGAGTCCCCAGGGTGGTAACCAGGGGTGCTCCTTCAGAAGTTTTCAGGACGTGCATCTCTGAGGAGGGACCATCTAGAATGACGTATGCCGGAAGAGCATTCTAGGAACAGGGGCCTTCAGGGCAGAGGACTTGTGGGCTGTGTCTGAACAGGAAACCTGTTTTTAGTTACATGCTTCAAGTTACACAAACAAGTCCAAATGTAAAAGAAATTAAAGGTCTTTATTTTAAATAAGGTAAGAAATGTGAAGGCTGATTTAAGGTTTTAGCTGGATAGTCCTGAAGAAGACAGCAAGGTATTTTCTTTATACTTAATTTTGTGGGATGCTCCAGCATTGGTCCACACAGTCTGGGGACAGCTTCCCTTCTGTATGCTGGGCTAGAGGGAAGATGTTCCTCATTCTTACGGACATAGGATTTCTGGCTAACGTGGAGCTGTGTTGGTTTAGTAAACTGTTCTAATCACTGATTTACAGTAAACAACAATGCTTTCTTTTAATGCAAACTTTTGATTATAAAAATCGTTTTAACTATCAACCTTTCTCTTTAAAAAAGGACTTTTTTCTTTTCTTTACATCATTTTTTTTTCTTTAGGAAAGCTAAACTTTAATTACTCAGGCAGTTTTTACAACAAAAACAAGTACCCAAGGACTGGTCTTAAACTTTAGTGCGTGACTGTACAAAAGAGGCCCGTGTGTGGAGGGGACGATGTGAAGGGGGTGGTGTGAGGGGGTAAGATCAAGCTGGGGTGGGGGTGGTGGGGAGGAGATCCATTCCTGTAGGGTTTTTTAGGTCTTGGTAAAGCCCTGTCTCTCAGTAAGTGTCCTTCCAATGCTATCTCTACAGACCCAAAGATAGGTGGACGGATGGATCAATGGGTAGGTAGATAGGTGAGTGTGTATGTTTATATACACACACACATACATACATACACACATATGTTCGTGTGTCTAGGGTTTTTATTCGGCTATTGCAAAATATGATACTGCTCATATGCAATATCCCTAGGATTCTGAAATGTAAAAGTCAGACTGCTCATGGTAAATTCATTTTATTTTATTTTTTTATTTTTAAAAAATTGTTGGGGGGAGGTAATTAGGTTTATTTATTTTATTTTAATGGAGATATTGGGGATTGAACACAAGATCTCTGAATGCTAAGCATGCATTCTACCACTCAGCTATGCCCTCCCCACTATGGTAAACTCATTTTAAATGTTGACAGATGTTCATGAACTGCCCTTCAAAACAGACTGTACTAATTTACTTTCTCACCAGCAGAGTACAAGAATAGCCACTTCTCAAAATCCCCAGTGATACTGGGTGCCACTCGTCTAAGGAATTTTTGTCAGTCTGATAGTGAAAACAGTATTTCATTGCACAACACCGCTGATTTTGCTCAATGTACTTCTAGGTTACTTGTCATATGCCTTCTGTGAATTTCACATATCTTTCTCATTGGGTTCTGTTTTTTTTTTTTTTTTTGTTTTAAAGACGCTTATTTGGTGGTTTTTGTTCTGCTTCCCTGGCTCTCATCCCAAATCTCTGATGTTTAACCAATGACAATAGCCAGATGTGTATCCCTTCTTAGCTCTCTCCTCGTTCATACAAATATATACAAGCTTGCTTTCAAACCTATATACCTGTTTGATTTTCAATTATTTGAGAAGACCAGGAAAGGCAATTTATGGAGACAAAAAGTAAGATTAGTGGTTGCCTGGGACTGGGGCCAGGCATGGGGATGAATTGCAAACAGGCGGAGGGATCTGGTGGGGGATGCAAATGTTCTAAAACGGCTACTGATGATGGTTGTACCACTCAGTTGAGTTACGAGTTGTACGTTTGAACGAGATGAGTTTTATGTGTATATTTCAAGTTGTTTTAAAGAAAGAAATACACACACTACTTGGCAACTAGCTTTTCTCAAATAACAATATGTCATGGATATTCCTACAAGTCAGTACATACAGTCTACCTTCTCTGTACTTTTTATGCACACGTGCACATATGCACAGACTCAAGTATGATTTTGCACGACTTAGATCATATACACTTTAATATTTATGTACATATTTGCCCCTTACTTTTAGCACATAAGAGTGAAACAAAAAAGCTTTGAAAGCAAAACAAAATCAGTAAACAAGACATAGCTTCAGAAAAATATATATGGACATATATTTATGCTACATTTAACAGATAAAATGCCAATATATTTAATATACAAAGAGTGCTTCAAATTGATATGGAAAAGAGAAATCAATAGAAAAATGAGCCAAGATTAAGAATAAGCAATTCTCAGAAAATCAAACCCAAATGGCCCCAAATATATGAAATAATACATAAGTTTAACAAAAGTCTAAGTAATACAAAAAACTGAATTAATAATTAAATGTTAACTTGTATGCATTCTGTTGACAGGAATCAAAAAAAAGTCAACATTTATTACTGGTGGATATGTGGAGAAGATGTACTATCAAATGGTTCTTAATTATTAAAACATTTCTGGAAAGCAGTTTGGAAAACCTATTTTTTAAAATTTATCTTTAGGATATAAAACACTAACAAGTAAGAATATATTTGCAAGCAAATGATAAATGCTGGAGAGGGTGTGGAGAAAAGGGAACCCTCCTATACTGTCAGTGGGAATGTAGTTTGCCACAGCCATTATGGAAAGTAGCATGAAGATTCCTTAAAAAACTAGAGTTGCCATATGACCCAACAATCCCACTTCTGGGCATACATTCAGAGGAAACTCTAATTTGAAAAGATATATGATCCCCAATGTTCATAGCAGCACTATATGCAATAGCCAAGACATAGAAGGAATCTAAATGTCCATCAACTGATGACTGGATAAAGAAGACATGGTATATTTATACAATGGAATACTACTCAGCCATAAAAAGGATAAAACAATGCTATTTGCAGCAACATGGATAGACCTGGAGATTGTCATTCTAAGTGAAATAATTCAGAAAGAGAAAGAAAAATACCATATGATATCAAAAGACACAAGTGAACTTATTTACAAAACAGAAACAGACTCAGACATAGAAAACAGACTTATAGTTACCAGTGAGGAAAGGAGGTGGGAAGGGATAAATTGGGAGTTTGAGATTTGCGGATACTAACTACTATATATAAAATAGATAAACAACAAGTTTCTACTGTATAGCACAGGGAACTATATTCAATATCTTGTAGTAACCTATAATGAAAAAGAATATGAAAAGGAATGTATGTATGTATATGTATGACTGAAACATGATGCTGTATACCAGAAATTGACACAACATTGTAAATTGACTAGACTTCAACTAAAAAAAAAAATCGAAAGTTAAAAAAAAGAATATATGTGCAAGGATATTCACTGTAGTATAAGTCTTAGTGTGAAAAAAACCTTGAAACAGTAAGAATGCTGAATACATTATGCTATATAATATAGAGTCCACTAGGCTCTCGTATGAACTCAGAGTATGGGTTGAACTGTTTGGACATGGTAACACCCTCTGTGAGATTCCCCACTATCTTCTTGCTTACTTCCCAGTCCTCTTCGGCTTTGTGGAAAAGTAAAGTTGGTAGCAGGCTGAGGGGTGGAGGAAGGTGTGGCGGTGCACAACAATGTTTAATAGTGCTACTTGGATCAGTGCTACTGAAAGTCTATGACTAGGCACCTCCAGAGAGGCTGTCAGAAATGCAGCCCATCCCAAACCTACTGAATTAAAATTAGGGGGCAGAGGGCCCAGAAATCTTTATTTAAACCAGCTCCTCAAATGATGTGTTTGCAGTGGCCTAGATTTTAAAGTACACAGATTTGAGTACAGCCTTCTTCAGCCCAGCAAGGGCAAGGAAGCACGACCTTGAACTACTGCCCTGAGCTTAGCTTCCTCATCCGTCACATGACGACAGTACTAAGGTCGTCTGGATGATCCAATCTAAAACAAACACACAACATACACACTTCCCCCGAGAACACTAGCACCTGACTGCAAGGATAATATATGCTCAGTAAACAGTGGCCTCAAAATGTCCACCTCCCCAATTGGTGATATTTTCAAACAAAGTGTCTTGCAGATCAGCTCTCATTATTATATTATCACTGTCACTATGCCAATTTGGTCACATTTAGGCCATCCTATTCCCATTTTATCTTCAGGGAGAAACGGGCACTTTCCGCCTTGCTCGCTACCCGAGGATTCTAACCCCTGTGATGTTTGAGAATGAAGACTGATGGAGCTCCCCTTGCTAACCACCATTTGTGTTATCAGCACATGTAGGTGAGAGGTCTCCCTCCACTAATGGAATGCAACAGAGTCAAAAAGATGCACTGAGAACACGGCAGGTAATTAATCAATGACTGACAAACCAAACTGATCAATTCCCATTTCCTCCTTAGAACACCTTCCCTTTTTTAATTCTGTGTTTCTTTGAAATAATGAGTGGGAATTTTCATAACTCGAAGGAGTCCCTCAAGGTTATTTAAAAAAATATTTTGCCAATATCCTTGTTTTAAAAAGAAATATCTGGTCATTCTTTTATCCATTAGCATGGGCTTTTAAATTCTTTTCCAGTGCCTTAGTGTATTTTCCTCAAAGGGAATACCAAAATTTCAATCCTTGTCCTTTTTTTTTTTTCTCAAATGGAGGTACTGGGGATTGAACCCAGGATCTTGTACATGCTAAGCATGCACTTTACCACTTAGCTATACCCTCCCCCACCTTCCTTGTCCTTTTTTTAACTTTTCAAATAGTCTGTAGGATAGAATTTGCCCCAACAAATAAAAGGTATCAGATATGTGCTCCAAAATATGTTTTAAAATAATGTACTATTTTTGGAAGAATAAATAATAAATAAAATAATAAAAACACTAAGATAAAAAATATACAGTAACAGAATTATGTTGATGCTTCTGTAAGAGAATTTAGTGGATCAAACTACACAATATCCCCAAAACACATGTCTCTAAGAAGATTATCCATCATTATGACCTACTTCCATAATCAGGCTCTACCTTGATATTTTACTTAAAAATGGATGTGGAATATACACAATTTATGCTTAACTGCTGCAGTGGCATGGATAAAATATTGACCTAAAAATAATCAAATCTCCCAGCAAAGGAATGAATATATGAATAAAGTAAAACATGCTTTTCCCTGGAAAATAAAGCTGGTGTACAAAATAATAAATTCTGAAAAAAAAAAGTAGTTGGGAAGAACTTACACCACATAATAATAAATGTCATTCAAGCACATTAAATAATCAAGTTACTGAAATAATCACCTAGTCAGAAAGTCTGGGCTGACACAAATAATTGGCACATAAAGAGAAAAACAATTTTAAATTCAAACTAGCCAGCAAGATAAAAAAGAAATATGAAATTGAAATTCTTCTCTAGAATAACTGAAATAAAATCTGAGAAATTCCTAATAACTAAAATCAGCTGGTGGAAATCGTTTTTAATTCTTTCTAATTATTTTGCAAGACTCAAAATAATCTCATCCTGAAATAATGTGATTAGAAGGGAAAACTTGTAAAGGAGGATCATAGAAGAGTTGTATCTTCTAGTATCTGTATGGGAATTGTAAGTAACAAATAATTGGGTTTTATAGCGTGAGCATCCAGGCCACATTTGGTTTATTACAACTCATGGATGCTTCTTGAAACTATAGGAGTAGGTAGTCATAAAGGAATGATTAGAAGCCGTTACTGTTTCACTGCAACTATCACAAGCTAACAGAGAAGAACTGTCCATTTTCAACAGTTTGCAGTGAGTAAAAGAAATATAGTTTACTCAGTTTTTGGAGAAAAAAAAATCAAATAAAAGCCCAACTGCAAAAAATGAGCAGTAATCACAGATGCTCACCTAAGCTCTTTCTGTTCTATTTGGAACCCAAGTCTTATGTGAAAGACATGAACAAAGAAATACTTAAACACGGACAGTTTTCCAACACTAGAAGTTTCTTACTATTTTTTATATTTAATAGCTCTGAGCAGTAGAGAATGTGTAATGATATTATTTCCACTTTACAAGTAGAAAAGTCAGTTCAGGGAAGCTGTGATTTTTTCCCCCCAAGTCATAAGGCTGCAACTCAGACCACAACGCCCCAACTCCCAGTGCGCTGCTGTTACCATCATCCCAAACATGGCCATTTCTTACACTCAGTGGAAGTCATCCGCTCTACGGTGATGCCTCACAGATAATGTCTTATAAGAGCACATCAACATGAATGGTTCTTTGACCAAGTGTGAATTTAGCACCAGTAAGTTCAACTTATCAAAGATCACTTGAGAGCTTCCTGAAGTCAAGAGGGGATAAACAGAGAATAATTAAAAACAATTCTGGAAAAATTTCAAATGTGGAGGAAACATGGGTGAATTTTTTCAATGGTGGTAATGAAAAGAGAGCAATAATTATGCTACAAGTGATATCATGTGCTATTTGTCTTTCTCTTTTTGGCTTACTTCGCTTTGAATGATGATCTCCAGGTGCATCCATGTTGCTGCAAATGGCATTATTTTATTCTTTCTAATGGCTGATTAGTATCCCATTGTATAAATATACCATGGCTTCTTTATCCAGTCATCTGTTGATGCTGTTGATGGACACTTAGGTTGCTTCCATGTCTTGGCTATTGCATATAGTGCTGCTATGAACATTGGGGTGCATGTGTCTTTTTGAATAATGGTTCTCTCTTGATATATACCCAGAAGCGGGATTGCTGGATCATATGGTAAGTCTAATTATAGTTTTTTGAGGAACCTCCATACTGTTTTCCATAGTGGCTGCACCTAAATACATTCCTAGAAATTGATACATTGTAATTGACTGTACTTCAATTAAAATGTTTTAAAAAATAAATTTAAAGGAATAATAATTATGCTCTGGTACTGACCCTAATGAGTTAATTTAATGTCATAAAATGATCTGGAATTATCGCACCCAAGATATGAATATTAAAGAGAGAACATTATACTCACAGAGGAAATTAAGATCTCAATAATGCATATGATGCTAAAACTAAAGAAGGAAGGAATACTTACCCAACACACACACACACACACTCATCTTGCAATTAATATAATCTGGTCAGTTTGGTTCATTTCAAAAATAAGGAGTAAAAATAATGATAATGGTGTGGTGGAGAAGTAATTTATGAAGATATTAATCTGTGAGGTTTTTTGTCTCTGGATTACGTAGCCATATTCAAATCAGGCTAACTACTCTCTATTTCTTTCTCTTGGGGATTTTTTGTAAGATAAAGGACTATAGATTTTAAGAGGGGAATCCTGCAAGATTCCTGAAAAACTGGAAGTTGGCTAGAAGCCTTGAAGACAGCAGAGACACACACATGGCTGGCTGCTGACGCCCTGGGTATTTGGCAAAGCCTTTAAGGGGATGGGTGTGTGTGGACCCAGGGAGGATGTGTAAGGGCGAATATAACTTTAGAAAAATGAAGTAAAAAGAGGCATAGTTCTCCCTGTTGAAAGCAAGGGAAGAGATTTCTCTCTCCTAAATTTTTTAGACCATTTACTTTGAAAAGCTTAAAAGTTCTTTCTCTGTCTCTTTGAAATGTATGTAAATTTTTCCCAAAGCTACAAATCCTCTGGCCAGCCTCAAGACTCAGTGATGTGTTTCCCGATGACAGCGCTTTGAAGTGCAGCCGTGGAGGACAACAGCGCCCTCTCTCGGTTTCTGGCTGAATGTAGGAGGCTGACTCCCTCCAAGTTGAGAGGTGATGGGAACTTTATATTGTCTTTGGATAAAGCCAGAGAGCTAACACAGACGGTCACCCCAAATACCAGATGAAGTTAGGTTGGACTACATGTGACAAATGGCGCTATCAAGTCCTCTTACTTGCGGACTATTCACTGTTTATCTTGAGGACACATTTGCAATGAGCTGCCTCAGCTCTGCTGTATGCAGGGTGAGATTTCTGTCTTTCCCATGCCTTAGAGCATTGCCGGTGAAGCACATCACATTCTGGTTTAATGCTTATTCAACAATAAAACTGTTTTCTTTCTCCACTACCTTTGTGAAGAGGTTTCCTGGGTTGAGAACACGATTCTGTTTTTAATTTTATCTCCCACAAAACTGGACCAGAAGCAGAGAACTCCTGCCACAATCCGAGCATGGCACCTGGCCTCATAATAGACTCTGTGGTCACTGAGTGGGCTTGGGGTCTATATGATGCTTTGGTAGTGAATACATGAGGTGCATATCTGGGACTTGGGGATGTCACAAGGATTAAACCTCAGTGATTACTGAGACTGGATTTCCTTTTGGCCTCATGGGATGAAACCTTACAGTCAGAATTAAGTAAGTGGAAGCTTGAGATGATTCAAGTGACTTCAAGTACTCCATGCACAGTTAATACCACTAAAAGCTGGGAAACAGAACACAGTTCAGCAGAATATTTGCATACAAGACAGTATACACCAATGAAAAGGAAAGAAAACCAGCACTGCATGTACTGGTATTAGCCCAGAGCAGGACAGAGTGCAGACCACAGTTGGAAAAGCAGAATTGAAGCTCATAAATCAGAGGTGGCCTGGTGTCTCTTCTTTTTGGTGACAAGAAGCAAACACAAGGTATTAATGTCAATAACACCATTCTTAAACACCAAAAGAACTGGAAAAAATATTTCTGGGGAAGGGGTGTTATGCTTTGGGGCAGGCACCTCCTACCCAGCAGGAGGGAAGTTAGAAGACACTTGGTACAGGCAGAGGAACTTTGATAAGGAATCTTGGATATTTATTCTCAAAATGACACCTAGAGAAGGGAGCCAGAATCATGATCCTGATAAATATCAGAACATCGATTTTAGTCAGAATGCTACATATGAATGAAACTTGATGGAAGAAAGAAAATAAGGAAATCTTAGCATTTATATACAGTTCGTATATTTTCCCACTATTGTGAAGCAACTACTTCACACTCAAAAGAGAAAAGAAGGGATGTCAGCATTTAGAGCTTTCTAATACTCTGTAACTAGACAAAGATGATTCCTTCTGAACGCACCTGAAAACTCCTTCCCGTCCTTTTTAACTTGTGATATGTCACAATTGATCAATTTTAACGCAACTTTAATAATTTAAGATTGAAACCAGAGATATGCATGATAATGAGTTTATTGTCAAGGAAATAGGTTTCTGTTTTGCTTTGTGATAAAATATAGATACCTTCTTGTCACAATAACAAGTGTGAATTGCTAATCATACATTTAGTTTTAAATTTTACACCCCAAGCTTCTTAGGATAATTTCAATTATTAATCAAAAGGAACTCCAGTTGGACTACATATCCAGGAACACAAATAAAATAATCATGGATATATATACACACACATACACACACACACACACACACACACACACATACATATACACATACATATATACATTCATATAAATTTTTTTAGTAGTTTATATATTATATTATATTAAAATTAATTATTTTATATTAATGTTATATGTTGTTATGTATAACATATAGTTTGTTGATGTTTATTATATGCCAAATATTTTGCTAAATCTTTGATATGTAATCATCTTATTTAATGTTCACAAGCCAATGAAAAATGTATTCTCTTGCTCTCTCTCACACACGCACACTAACAATCACACACACACTTTTAGTATGATAAATAGTGTATAAAAATAAACAAATGGGACTTCATTACACTTACAAGCTTTTGCACAGCAAAGGAGCCCATAAACAAAATGAAAAGACACCCTACAGACTGGGAGAAAATATTTGCAAACAATGCAAGTGATAAGGGCTTAATTTCCAGAATATTCAAATAACTCATAAAATTCAATAACAAAGAAACTAAACCACCCAATAAAAAAGTAGGCAGAAGACCTAAACAAACATTTCTCCAATGAAGACATATAGATAGCCAATGGACATATGAAAAGATGCTCAATATCACTAATTATCAGAGAAATGCAAATCAAAACTACAATGAGGTATCACCTCACACCAGTCAGGATGACCATCATTAAAACATCCAGCAATAATAAATGCTGGAGAGGGTGTGGAGAAAAGGGAACCCTCCTACACTGTTAGTGGGAATGTAAATTGGTGAATCATTATGGAAGATAGTATGGAGATTCCTTACAAAACTGAAAATACCCTTACCATATGATCCAGCAATCCCACTCTTGGGCAAACATCAGGAGAAAACTAATTTGAAAAGACACCTGCACCTCAATGTTCATAGCAGCACTATTTACAACAGCCAGGGCATGGAAACACTAACCAAAATGTTCATCAACAGATGACTGGATAAAGAAGATATGGTGTATATATACAACGGAATATTACTCAGCCATAAAGAAGAATGAAATAATGCCATTTGCAGCAACATGGATGGACCTGGGGATTATCATATTAAGTGAAGTGAGCCAGACAAAGACAAATATATGATATCACTTTTCATAGGAAAGTAAACAAGAAAATGGCAAAATGAACTTATTTGCAAAACAGAAACAGACTCACAGACATATAGAACAAACTTATGGTTACCAAAGGGAAAGCGTAGGAGGAGGGATAAATAAATTGGGAGTTTGGGATTAGCAGAAACAAACTACTACATGTAAAATAGATAAACAACAAGGTCCTACTGTATAGCACAAGGAACTATATTCAATATCTTTTAATAGCCTATAATGAAAAAGAATAAATATATATACATGTATATATAACTGAATCACTGTGCTGTACACCAGAAACTAACACAATGTAAATCAAATATACTTCAATAAAAAAAGATACAGTGCATAAAATTAATAATGCAATGAGACCAATTGCTCATTTTCTTCCACTGAGAGCTGATCTGTAGTATTGATCAAAAGATTGTCCTAAACCAGGGTCATCAACCTGCAGCCTGTGGTCCAAATCCTGTCTGCCATGCCTTTTTGAATTAATTAAGATTAGTAAATTAAGATTAAAAATTACATTTTTAATGGCAAGAAAAAAATCAAAAGAAGAATATTTTGTGACAAGTGAAAATTATGTAACGTTCCTGTAAAGTTAGACTTCGTCAGGTGTATCTATCCATTTACACAGATTTAAATAGTTTTTAAAGAACTTAAGGCCCACAAAGCCTAAAATATTTACCATCTGGCCTTTTTATAGACAACTGACCCTTACAGAATAAGGAAATTCTGAAACTTTAATTATCTATAATGTAATGATATGGAGGTTTTGAAAGAGTAAGTCATGTGGTTATGAATCCTTAGCAATGCATTCTGGGTTATATCATCTGAACAGAACATAGGAAAGCTGCCTTCAGTCTACTTCCAGTTATCTTGTTTCTCACAATGTCTTTTTTTTTAAATTGAAGTATTGTCAGTTTACAATATTGTGTGAATTTCTGGTGCACAGCATCATGTTTCAGTCATACATGTACATATATATATTTCTTTTCATACTCTTTTTCCTTCTAAGTTACTATAAGATATTGAATATAGTTCCCTGTGCTATACAGTAGGACCTTGTTGCTTTCCTATTTTATATATAGTAGTTAGTATCTGAAAATCTCAAACTCCCAATTTATCCCTTCCTACTCCATCTCCCCACTGGTAACCAAAAGTTTATTTTCTATGTCTGTGAGCCTATTTCTGTTTTATAAATAAGTTCATTTGTATCATTATTTTTTAGATTCCACACATAAGTGATATCATATGGTATTTAGTCTTTTTCTGGATTACTTCACTTAGAAGGACAATCTCCAGGTCCATCCATGCTGCTGCAAAAGGCATTATTTTATTCTTTTTTGTGGCTGAGTAGTATTCCATGACAGTATCTCTTGATCAAATTCTCTCATTTGCTTTTTATGAAATTTCAACTTATACTTGGAAGTACACATTCTGACGTGACACCATCCCCCTCAACATTTGCATGGACACATCTTGATGACTTCTGTTAGTAACCTAACAAGAATTCCTACAGTTCACATTAAGAAGTCAAGGGGGCTGGGGGCTGCCCACTGCCTCTGTACAAACCTGAAGGTAGAGAGAGTTCAAGTGGCTGCCAATTGTTTGAAGATGGGTTGGATTTGTGCCTAAACTCAGACACTCTTGCCTTCACTCTCATCTTCCTTACTCTAGTCCGGACTGTTTTAGTGGTCATTTTAGCAATGTCACCAGAAATGACATTAAATGGGAATAGAAAAAGACTTATATGCTCCCTAAACAAAAATATAGAGCAATTATATAGTTACAGTCTGTCATTAAAAATCACTCCTGCTAGCCATATTGTCTCCTTCTAAAATATGTTTAAACATAGTGTTTATATCTGTATCACAGTTTGGAATTAAATATTTCAAAGATACTATCATTTTTAAGGCTTTCTGTGAATACAAACAAAAAAATCAGGTTCGGAAGAGAGCATCTTAATACAGACAAGACTATGTGTGATTTAGCTGCAGGTGTAGGAAGTTATTTGTATTGCACAATATAAATTAAATGAAATTAATTTCACAGTTGAATCAAAAGTAGGAGATTAGATATTTCTACAGCCATCTACTTAAGTTGTAGAATTAGTTACACAGTTTTAACTTTCTGAAATAAAATTAAAAAGAAATAACTCCTACAGAATGCCTTAAAAATCATAAAAGCATGTGGCAACTTATGGGAAAACACTATATTAATGCATTATATGTTTTTTTGCTTAAATATTTTCTAATTTATTAACCAGTGATCTAAGTGGAGAGACACTTTTTTATAGCACACTGACAAAGCTAAATAAAGACAATCTCAAATGTTTGGAACAAATATAATCACTTTGTAAATCTCACTTGATATTGTATTTAAATTGGCTTATAAAGGATGACAAAAATACTGTTTGCATTATGTATCTGGGTCACATACTTCTAAAAATAAGCTCCTTATAATAAAAGAGTGAATTTAAAAAACAGATGAAATCACTTTCTAATAATACCACACTTTGCCAGTAACAAGTTATTTATTTTATGCCTCTCGAAGAAAATCAATGACTGTAATAATATAAAGTATTTGACTCTCAACCAAATTCATATGCCTCCCAAAGATACAAATTGAAGTGAAGGAATTCATTTCAATTAATAATAAAGGACACACCAGGAAGTGTATGATTAAGGAGCATTCATGAGATGGAAACTGGACTACTTGCAAATCTGGAATGAATTGTCCCAAACATTACAATCTATCTTCTCCCTTCCTTCCTGGAGGTACCATGCGCTACTGAGGTTGGTTCAGATTTGGACTTGGATAAGCTGAAAAGCTTGTGGGGAGCCTTCGCTGGTTCTTTTCAATTCAAGTGTCTCCCAGAGACTTGTGTGAGGATGAAGGGGACCAGATATCTCTCCCACACCATGTCATCTGCAGATTGGAGGAGGCCACGCCTGAGGCTAGGAGTTTGCTGAGACAGCCTCATGTAATAACTAAGTGATTTGTTTTAGGAGAGAGAGATCCTAAACTACAAAATTACATATGAGCGTTGCAAACACTGGGATTTCAAAAAAACTTAACTGAGGAAGAAAAAGCACAGTGAAGTCCTGTTCATTCATTCACTCACATTCACGGAGCGCTGTTGTATGTGCAGCATCGTGGTAAATGGTGACCAAGGCACCAAGGAAAATGAAAGACAGCCCATGCCATCCAAGAGGTTAGAACAAGAGAAGGAATTAAAACATGCCCACAAATAAATATGAGATTTCACATTCCCTTTAAAATCTGTCACAATCAGCAGAGATTGTTTCTAACCAGAGAACTTGTCTTGGAAGAAGTTAATCAAGTGATCTTACTTTGAAATTCACAAGCTCTGTGGCGGGTCCCTTGGATTTTCAAACACATCATAGCAACATTAAAAAAAAAAATCTTTTTAGAGACTTTTGTTTATTTGTTTGTATTTTTAACGGAGGTACTGGAGATTGAACCCAGGACCTCGTGCATGCTAAGCACGTGCTCTACCCCTGAGCTATACCAACCCATCGTCAATATTTTAATGTTTAAAAAAAATCACTAAACTTTTTTGGCCAGACTTTCCATCCCTATTTGTAAAAAATTTTTTCCTGTAACAACTAAATGACTATCGGTGTGGGTATGAGACATAATACCAAATTGGAAATTACCTCCCAGAACATTCCAAAAATGCTAAGCTAATTAAAAGACAAATTATAAAAGTATATTTTTGGTTCATTTGCACTTACTAAATTGTGCCAAGTCAAATTCTAATTCTCTCGCTTTCTTTACCCATCACAATACTTTCCTTCACCAACGAGAAACTCTTGTTTACATAATCCCAATATTTTTCTTTTCAAAAGAATTCAAGACATTTAGAGAATAATTACTTCAGTTATTCATCTGATGTTTGATGTAGTAATAGTTCATAAAATATTCCCATTATTATAAAACATACTACAGATTACATTATTTTTGTCTGTGTACGTGATTTAAGGCAAAGAGTGAAAAGATCAAAAAGTATCTTGTAGCGAGCATTTATTTATACAGCATTAATCACTCACTTGAAGTTGTTTTAAAAATGGTCTCTGGTATTATAATATCATTGCACATTGGATGTTTGTTTTCTCACTGCAGTGACTACGATCCAACCTCATTACTGGAGTTCACTTGTGAACCAATCAACGCAGTAAGAGTTAGGGGTGACAAGAATTCAAGAAGAGATTATTCAAGGTTATATAAGGAAAAAAAAGTACTAAACTTTTGAAAATATTCACCAGAAAGAGTATTTTAAAATCTTTCATGTTGACTATTCTAGAATAAAATAAACTTTAAAAGTTATCCATGTAGAATCTTGTCAGCATAAAGACTCAGTTTTTAAATTGGGGGAAGATTTATCAATCTATTCAAAGCCTTTTTGTCTAAAAGTTCAACCTTATCAAACTTACTCAACAAAATTTCAGTTCAAGAAGGCACTCACCTAATCCTCCAAATGCTACAAAAATACAAAAGTTAAGAATGAAACCTGGATATGTTCTGTGAAACAGGGTTAGATTTCACTAATAGGTTAAAAACTCAGGAATTTTTGGAAGACATGATCCAGATAAGAATCAATAAGACAAAGGTCAGTCCAGGATCCAACAGAGACACAGGGCAGGCTGGGAGCGAATGGGGCCCCAGGAGCACCCACTCTGAGGAACACATGGTGGTGCAGCAAGGGTGGGCTGGGGGCCCGCAGGTGAGGGCAGAAGGGGCCTCTGAAACCGTGCCATGGCTCTGCACAAGGTCCTGGGGCTCCAAATTTTATTCCTCACTTTAACATGCAAATATGGCAGGACTTTGCCCAGTGAAATTCTCAAGGTAGGAGGATTGTTTTGAGTAGAGAAGTTCCTTGCCCTGCCAAAGTGCAGCTGACACCACAAACACTGACTTCCCAGTACTTTCACTGCGATGGTTAATGTCATGTGTCAACTTGACAACCAGATACTTGGTCAACTATTATTTCTGGGTGTGACTGTGAGGTGGCGTTTGAATTGGTAGATGGGGTAAAGTGGGAGACCCTCCCCAATGTCCCCGCTGAGGGCCTGAATAGAACAAAAAAGCGCAGAAAGGAGGAGTTCTCTGTCTGTTTGAACTGGGCACCAGTCTTCTCCTGCCCAGAGATCAGGACTTACACCATTGGCCCCTCTGGTTCTCAGGCTTTCTGGCTTGGACCAGGAGTACACCCCTGGCTTTTCTGTGTCTTATGACTGCAGACAGCATTTCCTGGGACTTCTCAGCCTCCACAGCAGCATAAGCCGTTTCCTTATCCTCCATCAGATATATTGGTTCTGCTTCTCTAGAAAACCCTAGTACAATCCCATAGTCTTGAAAGTGCCTGTCTAAGCCAGGCACTGCTGTTGGCACTGAGAATACTGCAGAAAGTAAAAAAAGCCCCCTCTTCACAGAGCTCATGTTGAACAAATAAACAGATAGATATTTTTTGGAGGGGAAAGTATCATGGAGAAAAATTGGGGAGGGAGCTCAGTGGTAGCATACCTAGTATGCACAAGGTCCCGGGTTCAATCCCCAGTACGTCCATTAAAAAGATAATAAATAAATAAATAAACAAACAAACCTAATTATTTACCCCTACCAAAAATATTAATTAATTTTTAAAAAGTGTGCAATAGCATTATGTCTAAAAATTTTTTAAAAAGAAAAATTAAACATAAAAAAATGGGAAAGGATATTGAGGTAAGGGAATAGGCTGTAATTTTATATGGGGTGACTAGGGACGGCCCCTTTGATACAGTAATATTTGAGCAAAGACCAGAAGAGAGTTGAGGACTGAAGAATGGAAAGAGGGCTCCAGGAGAAGAAAAAGTTGTGCTAGGATGTAGGCAGGCTTTTGTTTAGTATCTGGTGGGGACAGGAAGGTGGCAGCAAGCAAAAGGCAGTGGGCAAGTGGGAAATGATGGGGGACGATGAGCGTGTATGTGAGACAGGGATCACGCAGAGTCTGGGTACCACTGTAAGGGTTTTCGCTTTCACTTTGAATGAGATGGGAAGCCATCATGGGGTTTTGAGCAGAGATGCAACATGGTCTGTGTTACACTGTAAAATAATTATGCCAGCTAAGATTGGGCTTGGGGAGTGGCATTTTGAGGGCAGAAGGGAGAGGATCGTTAGCAAACCGATGCAGTAATTCAGACTAGCTGCTGTCTCGGAGCAGCCTGGAAAAAGAGGGGTTGGTGAGAAGAGGTTGCATTCTGGTTATATTGTGAGGACAGACCCAACAGGATTTCCTGATGGGTTGGTTATGAGATGTGAGGGGAAAAGGAGAAAGAGAGAGAGAGAGAGAAGTCAGGAGGATACTTAGATCTTTGGTTTGTGCTACATAAAGAATGGAGTTGCCATCCCCTGCAGTGAAGGAGACTGTGGAATAAGCTAGTTTGGAAGGTAAAAGTAGGACGTAGGGTGAAATGAGGGGTCTTTACTTGTACTCTACCCACAATAAAAGCTGAGGGATAGTCTTCCATCCTTTAGTCTCCAAGAGAAAAGAGAAGTCATAGAAAATAAGACAAGAACATACTATCCTGGTAAATAGAAAGGAAAGGCCGAGTTGGGCGACAGTGTTGATACATTTCCGAAGATAGTTCAGTGGTAGTGGGGACAGTGTGATCCAAGATGGACGGTTAACAAACAGGTGACCTGGGCTGCAATCAACACATGCTAAGGCTGCTGTGGAATCTCCAATACAATCTGCATAGGAGTTAGGCCTGCAATCTAGTGCTTGAGAAAGACATGTCCAATAAACAGGAGTCAGTTTCCAGGAAGGATTTGCTACAGGTACTGATATTAACCCTTCATTGGCACATAAAATGTCAGAGTCGAAGAGAAACTATTTGTTATCTTGTTGAATTCATGTTTTTCCAACAAACATGAATTGGGTACCCAATGTGTGTCAAGCAGTGTCCCCATCACTGAGTATTCAAAGGAGTATTTATTATTTCCAAATCAGCAAAAAAGAGAAATTAAAGTGGAGTGTCTTATAATGAAGATGTGCGAAAAGTACAGGAAAGGGCTGGCTCTGCCTGTGATACTCAGGGAGGGCTTCACGTGGGGATGGCATTTGAGCTGCTTCTTGCTTTCATCAGTTAGATGCAGAAGCTGCTCTTCATCAATTAGAAAATTGACCAAGGATATTTTGGTACTGAAAGAAACTAAGACAAGGTATAAAAGATATATATCAAGAGAAATTAATAGTATTGTTAACTGGTAACTTAATCCAAACTGCATTTGATGCATGAATCGTCTCTACAAAACCCCCAATAAATGGTCTAAGCAATTTAGGCATCTCTAGCAACTGTAAACTTTAAGGAGAACTAAAATACATAGACATAAGGAGATCTATTCTTATGACACATAAATAATCATAATGAGTAAGAAAAATTTTAACCTTGTGTATAAGGAAATAGTAACCACAGCAAACAAAACAAGGAAAACTACAGAGAATGTGCATAAACAAGAAATCTTTGTGATCCTCTATTCCAGCCACCAACCTGAGGCTTGACCTACTGCCCTCGATAGAAACCTCCCGTAAGCGCATCATCTCCCTGAGACGATCGCATCTGGTAGAGCTTGTACCAAAAAACATGACTGTGCACTCTGCTCAAAGGTCTGGTGTTTCTATGTAGTTTAAAGACACAGAACATTTGAAATTCCCTAGAAGTAACTGAAGAGTTCAAAGGTGTAGTATTTTCCCCAAAGAAGATTACTCTTCTATTTTACCCATATACTTTGCTGAAATAGTATTTTATTGGTCAATAAAAACACTTGACTGGTTTTTATGAAAATTAAATCTTTAACAACATAGATGTTTAGAAGTTAAATGCATAAAGTTATTTTTCCTCCATTATCAAGTAATTCCAATGGAATTTTGAAAACAAAGTATTTGCTCTTGAAGTTTATGTATGAAAATAATCTATTGTATGAGCCTATTACATAGTAACAAAATAAACTGCTCAATGAATACATTTATTAAATGCCATAATAAGCAAATATAAGAAACAAGGACTCCTTAAAATCTAGGTGCTTAGCTTCAATTATGACTACAAGATTTAGAACATATTAAAAAATTTTAAGCATCTGCAAATGTACTCTAATAAATTTAGAATATATTTGATAAAGTTTTAAAGATACCTCCAAAACAGTTGTAGAATCTAGCCATTTAATCAAATTCCATTTTCTTTCATCTGGTATTCCATAAATATTATTATTCATCATATACATAACACACATGCACACTTTGAATCTGAACCTATTAAATGATAAGCTCACAGAAACAACTTTTATCTGAAACTAAACAGGAAGAGTGCATCTTGGCACATATCATCATCAAAACTGCATGTGTTGAAGCAATTAGAAGTTAATTTTGAAACAACAAAAATTATATATAAGGATCCTCATGGCAGAAAACTTACAAATTAATAAATGAAAAAAAAAGGAAAAAAATAAATTAATAAATGAGTAGATCAGTGTTAACATAGAAACATCAGGAGTCTATTTGAAAGGCACCTCTACAGTAGTTATGTGAAGAGCTCTACAGACTTCCCTTCCAGAAAAACAGCGATAACTGATGAAAATTACTTTCTAAAAACAGCCACTTAAAGTCCCTGAAAATTGTCCAAAGGGCATATCGCAAATGGAGACACATTTATTAAAGAAACTCTACCAAAGGTCTGTAAGCACAGTGAGGGTGTGAGGCATCTGAACTACAACTCCCTCCTTCTCTTCTCCCTTCCAAGCTCAGCAAGATGGAAGTTCTAATCTGAGTGGGTGCAGTCAAGCACATGGGCTCTGTCCCCCCAGCCCCCATCAAGGGCTACAGTATCTGTCCCAGAGGGGAAGGCCACCAGTACTTCTCCCCCCACTGCCAGCTCCATGTTGCAGAAGCTCTACTCTACGCAAGTGCAGGTGAGTGGTCAGGGGCTCCCTTCCTCCACCCATCTCTTAATTGTAGGGTTGAAGCTCTACCTCTGGTGTGGCAGGCCAAGATTCTTGGACCCCAGTCACCCTTGCCCCAGCTTGCTCATGGGAAAGGTTCCACACCAAAAAAATTAAGTCAAGAATACTAGGGATTATTGACCCCATCCGGTGCTCCAGTCATAAAGCAGGAGTGTCCATGTGAGAGAAGCAGGCTACTGTCCTGAGCCCCGGCTCCAGAGTGGTGGCACAGAGTTCAGATTAGGGAAGGAAACAGGTCCTAAGATGAAAGAGCTCTTTAGCTTTCTCTAGGAGAGCTAACTTTATCTGAACAGAGGTCAGGAGCATTCAAGCATAGTAGCACTGTCGAAAATGATGCAGATTTTGGTGCTGAACCACTAGGAGAAGGCTGATAGCTCCATGCTAGCAACAAAGGAAACAAAAGACCAACAAGGAGTTCAATAGAAAGAACCAGGGAAACAGTTAAGAAGACCCTGGAATTTAAAGAGTAGGCTTTAAAGATTGTTTCCAATATGAGCAGAATAACTAAAAAAATAGCTAGAATAACCTAGAATAACTAGGAGATCAGGAAAAGGAGAGATGGTTAAAGACAGCCTGGTTAAAAACGCTAGCATCTCTGGTGGGAAGAAGGCCCGAGTGATACGTGCATCCCAAAAGCTGTGCCCATGAGTAGTGACATCAGAGGCTGCATGCTGCAGGGGAAATAGGTTTCACTGAAATAGTACAACCAACTCACGAAACAAATGAAGCAAACAAGCACAACAGGCCCCAGGGGTGGGGACAGGGATCAGAATCCAGATTTGCTACAATATATTATCAAAAATGTCAGTATTCAGCTATAAATTATGAGACATGCAAAGAGAGCAATGCATTAGTCATTCACAGAAATAAAAGGCAACAAGACCCTCCTCAGAGTGGGTCTAGATTTTTAGACACACCAGGCAAAGACATTAAAGGAGCTGTTATAAATATGTTCAAAGAGCATAAAGAACCATGCTCAAAGAATAAAGGAAGTTATGACAATAATATCTTATCAAATATAGAAGATAGATAAAGAAATATAACTTATTAAGGAAATAAAATTTATGTCTATATATGTATCACTGAATCACTTTGCTGTACACCTAAAACTAACATTGTATATCAACTACACTTCAACAAAAAATAAGAATAAAAAAAGAAATAAAATGATTCTGGAGTTGGAAAGACCAATAACCAAAATGAAAAATTCACTAGAGGGGCTCAACATTAGATTTGAGCTGGCAGAAGGAAGAATCCCATGAGCTTAAGGATAGATTGATAGTGATTATGTAATCTGATGAAAAGAGAGACAAAACAAGAAAAATGAACAGAGCCTCAGAAAAGTGTAGGCCACCATTAGCTGCACCAACATATATGTAATAGGAACTGAAATACTGAGGAGAGAAAGGAACAAAAAAAATATTCAAGTCATTAAGAGCTGAAAACTTCCCAAATTTGATGGAAAACATTAATCTGCACATCCACATCCAAGAAACTCAATGAACCCAACTAGGAAGAACACAAAGAGACCTACATCCTGACACATACACATCACAGTAAATGCTGAAAACCAAAGGCAATGAAAAACTCGTGCAAGCAGCAAGAGAAAATACTCCTCACACACAAGAGTCTCTTAATAAGATTAACAGCTGTCTTTTCATCAAAATCAGTGGAAGTCGGAGGCAGTGAGATGATATATTTGAAGTGATGAAAGAGGGAAAAAGAAACTGCTAACCAAGAATCCTCACATCCAGCAAAATTGTCTTTCAGAAATGAAGGTGAAATACATTCTTAGGTAAACAAAATCTGATAGAATTCATTGCTAGAAGATTCACCTTTAAGAAATACTAAAGGAAGTTCTTAAGGCTGAAAGAGACACTAGACAGGAACATGAATTCCCATGGGAAAAAAAAGAACTCTGGTAAAGATAATTATAAGGGTAATTATAAAAGTATACTTTAACATTTCTTCTTCTTTGTTACCTTAAGTTATTTTTAAAAATAGTGTAAAACAGTATTAATACAGTAGTATTATTAAGCCTATAACATAAAGAAATCAAATACAGTTGGCAATAACAGCACAAAGGAGGTGGATGGAAGCAACTTTGTATTGGAGTAAGGAAATGACTCCAGATGGGATCTTGAATCCACAGGAAGAAATGAAGAGAACCAAAAATAGTAAAAAAGTACATTATATAACAGATCCTATAAATATATACTTGCTCTCATTTCTTCTCTCAGCTTCATTAAAAGACAAAACCACATAAAGTGACAGTTACAACAATGTATTATTTGACTTGTAACATATATAGACATAAAATATATAAAAACAATAGCACAAATAGAGTAAATGTGGAGTATATTCTACCAAGATGTATGCAACATACACATGTATCAAACCATCACATTTTATAGCTTAAATTTACAGTGTTATATGTCAATTATATCTTAATAAAGATGGGAAAAAAGATCTATAGTGGAAACTCTAGAGTTGCTAAGAAAATAAATCAGAAAATATAGTGCAAAACTCACTGAAATAATTAAAACATGCCTAAAAATACTCATTTAACACAAAAGAAAGCAGTAAAGGAGGAATAGAGGAACAAAAAAGAGATATAGAAAGCAAAATGTAAACTAGGAAACAAAAATACAAAGATATCAATAACAATATTAAATATGAATGGATTAAAAATCCAATCAAAAAGTCAGGATTGTCAGGCTGGATTTAAAGATAAATCCAAACTTAAATATACATTGTTTATATGAAACACACTTTAGAGTCAAAGACAAATGTATAAGTCAATTAAAAAAATGGAAAAGGGTATTCCATGTAAATAGCAACCATAATAAAGCTGGAGAAGCTATACTAATATCAGATAAAATAGGCTTTGTTTGTGACTAATAATTTATTCCCTACTAGTGGCAGCAATGATAGAAAAATCTATCTACTAATCAGATCTGTTGGCCAGCAGACATCAGGGATATATGGAAAGCTGGATGGCAGATGACAGGAAATCTGGCTGTTACTTAGTCTTTACACATGTCTGTTTGTGTACTGCTAAAAGCTCACATCACTCAAGAAAACATCTTTTGCATGCTGAAAAAAGAATGTTTTTTTAAAGTCTGGGCTTAAGTTTCTGTGTTAATTTTGGACCTATGGCTGAGTGGTAAAAGCTGACTATTAAAAAACAGTCTTTTCAATTGGCAATGAAAGTCTCTTAAATTGTGTGCACCCTAGGGATAGCTAGTCTAGTAGACAGAGACTAGATTCCAAGTTATCTAAAACACAGCAGAGCTCCTGTTCTGATTGATTTACATAGATTACTAAGTATTTACATGAATCTAATGTAAAGGACATAGTGAATCACCAGAGAGGAAAGAAACCAAATTCCCAACAATTCAAATATGCTAGCCATTTGAGAAATACTCATTCTCAAGAAATTGCTAACTTAGAAACATTTTTATATAAGAGTCTAAATCCACAGAAAGTGAATCCTTGTAGATATAAAACCAGTTTGATAATTTTGACCTAAAAGCAGCTTTGTGAAAAACACAACGAGATACCACATCACTTCACAGGCAACGCGATGGCTATAGTAAAAACACAAATAGACAATAACAAGTGTTGGTGAGAACGTGGAGAAATTAGAACCCTAAAAATTGCTACGTAACTACTTGTGGAAATTGGTTTGTCAGGTCTCTGAAATGTTACACATAGGGCTGTCATGTGACCCAGAAATTCCACTCCTGGGTAAGTGAACAAGAGATTTGACAATTTATGTTCACAGAACAAAGACAAAAAACAAACCAGGGAGTTTGCCATAAGTTAGTCTTTAGCTTGGAAAAAGTAAGGTCACAGCTCCTGTCCTTAAACTGGAAGGGTTTTTCTCTATACCCTGGTGCAACTCCCATAGTCCCAATACGTATCTGTACTCAACATTGGTTTGTAAAATGGTAATTTCCAGAAACAGATTTTATAAAGGTTTTAAACAATGATTTGGGGAGTCGGGACAAAACCAGGACTATAAAGTTCCTAATAATTATTGAATATTAGCAAACATTTCCAGAATCATAAAGCTAAATTCAAGAGATTAAAATTCCATGGCCCTGAAAAGCAGTGTGGCAAATTCCTAAAATAGATTTGCAATAAAAAATGTACGGCTTTCTGACTTATCTAACAAAAATTTTTACCACTTGGTGTTTTATTCCTCTCTGGGACAAACACAAAAAAATAAGAGACACCTTGAGAACTCTAATCAATTAGACTCCTTGAGAACTCTAATCAATTACATTGCTTAGTGAAAGTTCTCTTCTCTGCACCCTAACATTTCCTTTTTGATACGTTTATATTTATACACTTTTCTATTTAGGCCTATATTGACTTTCTGGATAGAATCTCTAAGAGAACATTCTTACAAAGAAATTCATCATAAAGAAAAAAGAGAAGAAAAGACAGAACATGAAAGTGGGCCCAGGGAAACTCTTATTGTCATTTTTTCAAAAGATTGAAGGTTGAAAAGTATGATCAGAAGACATCATGTCATGGACTAAATAGGGATAATTCTGAGAGATTTTCTCATAATGAGAATAAATATTTAATGCAATCATGCAAATCATTGTTACAAATGGATATGATTCCACTGAATTGCTTGTCTTCATCTAACCCTAGTGAGAGAATAAACAAAATGAATTAATTTTGCTATTTAAGGACAGTCTGTGAGAGCAAAGTTCATTATGCTGCTAAGAACCAGTCATCCCACAGATAATGTTTTATGGTGAGGCCGGTTCCAAACTCAGTTGGTACTGTCCCATTTCACCCAACACTTACATTTAATGAGTTTTTTCTATAAAAACATACATTATCAGCATATCATTTATCAGAATGTCATTTAGCATGATTTTTATAAACAAACATCAGTGAAAAGGTATGAGGAGCCAGTTTAAAAATGACTTTGTAAACACTGTAACTTATTAATTATTATCTTGATATAAAATGTTTGAAAGGTAGATATGTGCAGGGAGAGGGTGTAGTTCAGCAGTAGAACACAGGCTTTGCATAAATGAGGACCTGGGTTCAATCCCCAGTACCGCCATTTGAAAAAAAAAAAATAAGCCTAATTACCTCCCCCGCAAAAAAAACAGAAACAAAAAAACCCCCAAAAAACCAAACTTGATAGATATGTGCAGTTTTCACATTAAAAAAAAAAAAGAAAATAGTAGCCTTCTGTTTTTCAGAATCTTGCTGACATTTACTATAAGATACTCTTAATTTATAACACCTGGCAATTTTTGTGAAAATCAAGACTAACTAGAAATGTAGCAAGTTCAGTTTTTATTTGCTCTATTCATGAACCAATCACCCCACCAAAAAAGAAATAGTGATGAGAATTTATGGGAAATCCCAAAGGGATTGAGTTTGGAGGATTCAATTCAGTTGATTGCATAAGAGCAAAGTGCTAATGTTATCAAAGAAATTATCTAAGTTCAGTACTCTGTCACCCAATGGATGATAAAACAAAGACAAACAATTTAAACAGGCTATGGGGAAATCTGCAGTATTCCTATATATTTAGACAGTGTAGAGGAATTTCAATGAAGTAAACAATCATAATTTTATCTCTGAAACCATGCACTTGTATAAAATAACCTCTTAGTATAAGCTATTACATGTGTCAGTTGCAAAGTGATTCTTTATGACAAACCATTTTCTTTATAAGGAAGTACACAATCTTCCAAATTGTTAGAGGTGATTTAGGTTAAGAGTAAAGTTTTAAAATAAAATACTGCTAGGCTGCAAAAAATACAATCATTAACATTTTTTGATAGACTTCATAAACAAATATTTATATATTAGCTATTCTTAGGTCTCATATCATATACACTAGTATGTTAGTCACATTATTCACCAATTTATCAAACTAAGTAGAATTCATTACTATTATATTGCTCAAGCTGGAGATTGCTTTTAGACAAGTTTTATTCATGCTTTTTACACTTTGATTTCCTCTCACACCAACACACACACATCTGTAAATTATAATTTCTCCATGAAGATAAAAGATCTCAAAGGGAAAGGGAAAGAAACAGCAATAAAGCACTTTGCTTAATACTCAGTTATTCTCATTAACACAGCTAAGACAAAAGCTGACTTCAGTTTCCTTGGACTAGGAAGGCAATTCATTAACAACTTCAATAGGCTAAAAAGATCTTTAATGAAATTATGACAAAGTGCTTAAAAATAAATGGTAGATATATGCATCTTAATCAAAGTGAAGACAATAACTGAAAGTGATTGTATTTCACAGGTCTCTTCATTCTATGTTCAGCCTGAGAAACACAAAAATCCACCTGAATTCTTACTCCAGAGTCAGTCACCATAATAAGCACCAAGAACCTACCACAGAAGTGCTGTCCGAGAACAATCAACCTGGCCAGTCTCAGAGGAGTAGCTGAAGTCTTACCAGCAAGTCTGTGTAACATCAGCATTACTTATGTACTCAAACTTTAATTCTTTAGAAGAAGAATGTAAAATTATATACATTTCAAATGCAGACTCATCTAAAGTAATAATATTCATGTAACCAAAGTGTGATATTCCAATTATATTTTTCCTAATACCATACATTACCGGCATCCCCTGCTTTTTGAAAGCTCATGTTACTCCTTTTTGCTTTTACGAAAATCATACTGTCATACCTGTTTTCACTAAACAAAAGATGTATGAAGAGGATTTTCACTTTTACAGAGAAAGGTGAGATGTGAAAACAGTAGTTAGTATTCGTCCTGCCCTGAGCTGTACTACAGGCAGCGGTACCCAGAGCAGAGAGAGCAGCCCCACCACGCTCCTTCCCCAGGAACCACACTCAGCATCTCAGCAACCAGCCACCAGAGCTATGAACTGTGTCTTTGAGCATCTGTGCTTTATCGTGATTTATTTTGTGCATCCATGAGCAAGATGTGTCCTGAGGTGACTGTTTCCTCCCTTTACGCCATTTAGGTTTATGAAAGATTGCACAGGAATGCTCTACTGTCAGATAGCCAGGGAAACCTGTATTGTATTAAAATAATAGCCCCTAACATGATCTCACAAACCACCAGTGTACAAGCAAACACATTTAGTGAGAATAAACTACCTTATATCATTTTCAACCTGATTTCTTTTTCATAGAAAAAACTGATGAACATATGCTAGCATCAAGTTTAAGGGCACAAATTAATGTTCAATTTAACTTCATGCTTGCTACCTATGCACTATAGTACGTAATCTAAACTTTAAACCAGTGGAACAAAGGCAGCTGAGCTGACATATTGAACCCAAAATACTCTTTGCCTCAGTCTCATATTGGGAAATCAGTGAACTTTGGGAAATTGTAACTTACACCAAATGAAAGTGTATAGTATGTACACAAAGGACAGGCTGACTGAAGCTTCCACACGTATCCTACCTTACTGAGTACAGCCTCTGTGGTTTGCATAGCTGATCAGAGTTAAAGGTGACCTTTCACTCCCCGAGGGAGTGATTTCAACTCCTGAAGGAGAAGAAAAGAGCAAAACTGTGGTTCAATATGACAACTCTGCTACTTGTGTTCTACTGAAAAGTCATTTTGTTTTGAGGTCTTGATTTTAATTTGATCCATTCTCTCCACTAAATCCATCCTATCCCATTCCTTCTGTCACAAAGTTTCAAATTACCTGCCTCTGCATCTACTGAGTGCTGAGAAAGGCAAAGCTCTCTAGACCTGGTTGTTCTGGAAGGCAGGTGGAGCAGTCTCAAAACTCAGAAAGCCCAGAGGACAAATGAGTTTCATGATTTAAATTATATTAAAATATCACTATTCCCATGAGCTCAAACGGTAGTGCTCCTGGATGTTTATTTTTTTCCCATGAGAACTGGGAAGGTGCTCTTCCTAGCATTGTAATTTCTTTGTGAAATACAGTACTTAGCAACACAAGGTCACAACATTGTAACAACAAATGATAGAAAAGAAATCATGGATTCTAACCACTTTGTCCTCCTTTGGGGAAGCATCCAAGGAAGCGGGGTAAAGAGAGAGGGGAAAGAAGAGAAAAACAAAAAGAAGGCACATATTAATAAACAGATCTTACAAAAGCAATTATGTGTTACTTTAAAGTGTTAAAACACAGGTATTTTGAAAAGTAAATGTTTATTCTTACCAAAAAAAAATAGTCATTGTTCAATCTTTCATTGAAAACGCACAAATCTGGCTCCTGTTATATGTTGGATACAAAAGTTGGGCACTATAATTTTAGAATTATCTAGAACTTGGATTATTAAATCTACATTCTTCATAAAACATTCTTCAGAAAGAAAACTTAATTCACTACCGTATTTAGCCTACCTATGATTGAAAAGACATTTTAAAATGCATAAAATTTGAATGATTAATTATCAAATTACTGTTCACATATATATAGTTACAAATTGGAAAAATCTAAGAATGGAAAATATTTGGAATAAATAAAAATGAGAAAAGAAATATGTTAACTATTTTAGCCATAAATTACCCCATCAGAAATATTGATTTGTAATATACATTTCAACATTTACAACATCACAGGAAAAACCAAATTAATATACTTTTCCCTTTTAGGCCCAAGATTAAATATTTTAAGTTGTTCTTTCTTTTACTTTGCTTTATGATTTTTTCCCCCAAGATTGGATAGGTTTAGTAAAGATGAATGAACTCCATTAGGCTTGAGTGTCTGCTCAAAAGCATTGGTACCTCCTAGTTCAAGTTCCTCTAAGCACTTTTCCTGTTTAAAATGTGAGTTTGACTCTATGTTATTGGCTTGCCTCAAACCTATAACGTGAAATCAAAGCATTCAACAGCTGCGGGACTCAGCCAGCATTAACACTCAGCCCATGCGCCCCTATTTTGCAGGGTCAGCACCTTTTCAGATTAGACAGAACCCTTATCATATGAGTTGTTAACTATTTTGAATATCATCCCAGGTCTCATTTGTGAGGATTCATTCCAAAACAGTGCATTCAAGAACTAAAGAAGAGAAAAAGAACAAATCGGTCTTGTGCACCTTTATGTGCCAGACACTCTTAATCTAAGGTGCTTCTAGAAGGCCTTTAAGGTAGCATTATGAGGATTAACTAAAACAAATAACTTTTAGGAGAAAAAAAGAAAACTTATGTGGCCATAAGAACGGGACCTAAAGAAAATTTAAATATGCATAATTTGAATGATTTTAATTTAATTCTTATAACAACCATATGTAATAATTATTACTATTCAGTTTCATCGATAAAGAAGCTGTCATTCAGAAAAGTTAAGGCTTCAAAGATAATCGTATAATAATGTATCCTTAAGTATAATAATGTGTCTAACTTACTAAATGTCAGTTTCCTTGGGAGAGGTTTTAGAATAATACCCAATTTACAATTCAAATACACAGCCAAAGAATATAGTGTTGATTGGAAGGTTCATTTTAATTTCAACTGTGATTTTCCAAATTAGAAAGATATCAAGGGCGCTTAAAGCACTCTTACTTTTAAATACAACTTTAAGTTAAATTCTAGACATGAGTAGATAATATGAGAAATTCTCTAAAGAAACACTGGGAGTTCTTTAGGTATGTGATAATCTTAACTGTTCTGTATTACACTGTAGACCTATATAAAAGAAAACTCACCCAGACATCCCTATAAATAATTCTACTGTACTAACATAGGGGATATAATAAAGTGCAACACTAAGATGTATTCTAAACTAAATATTTATTAAAATTACTCTAGTACTTATAAATAATAATACTGAGTCCTTTATATTAGCATTTTAGTGCCTCAAAAACTGCAATATATTCAAATCACTGTCATAACAGAGGAGAAGCTAATATTTAAGCCGACTAAAGAAACTGCAATGGGTGCGTCTACATCTCATAGAGAAGTTCAACTCTCTCCCCTACCAATTAAAAAAGTGTATTTTGACATACTATAAATATCCAACTAATTTCTGTGAGATCAACTCAGTATTATATTCCGTTAACATGATAATAAATATGAAATCACTCTCAAGAGAGGCTAATTACTATTCTGCACATTATTATATTGGGTTAAATTTAATGCCATACAGTACACCTTGATTTGACCTTCCTTCAAACCAAAACATATGTTGCAGAAACTAAAGGATTTTCTTTGTTTGTTTTGTTTTGTTTTTTGTGCAAGAACTGGTCTTAGCAACTTTCAAGAGTTTCATAATTCATGATACTAAATCTACATTGACTAAATTTCTTCAGAAAATAAATTTACTCCCCAGGTAGTCTGTTGGTTTGGGATAGTAATCATTCATTAAGATACACACATACAGAAAGTGTCTTTTGTTTACCATTTTCATCCCTAATCCACTACGCTGAGCCTTATGAAAAACAAAGGGTCAACACGAGGGAGGGCACGACCACGTGTGCGCGGATGCCCGGCTGCTTCCCACCGCGCACGCGCCGTCTGCGGGGATGCGCATGCGCCGGGGACACTCACGTTGTTGGAGCGCAGCGACACGCGGCCCCCGCAGCGCGCGCAGAACTTGGTGCGGCAGTAGGAGCACAGGTGCCCACACCCGTCCGCAAACTTGGTCTTGTGACAGATTCCACACGTCGGAGCATCGTCTTTGTGCTCGCCCTGGTAACGCCTCGCCTCTTCCCCAATTTTCCTCACTTGCTCCTTGTAGCTTTCAAATTGTTGATGCAGTCTCCTGGACAAAAGAGAAGGTGGTAGCAAACTGAGTAAATGATGGATGACCAAAGGGAAAACAGTTTTTCCTAACAAAATATAGCTCTTTGAACTAAAGCAACACGTGCGAAGCCATTTCCCCACCAATCTCACCTCCAGAGGTGAGACAGGTATTAGCATGTCTTCAGTTAATTCCAGTACTGCTGACTAGCACCGAACCACACGTAACTGGACTCTGTAGCATCCTGGTTTTTCCCACACAGTGGAATTCATGTACCCACTCCATGCCTCTGCTTCTTTTGACACCTGGCTTTCAGAGTATCTTGACAGACATAACACTTTACAACTATAATCACGTGGATATATAACTGAAGCAGAAGTTATACGTGACACAACTATATAATGTGTTCTGGTATTTTCTGTCTTCTGTTGGAGGTTTAATACTGAATCCTATTTTTCAAAAGTTTGTCACTGTAACTCGATTCCATGGCCCACTGTTTCAGCATGATACATACCTGGGAAAAGATTGTTTTAAATTACAAAGCTGGGCAATCTGTCCTCCACCAAGTATCTTCCTTCACCCCCATTCCTGGAGACTGGCACCAAGTATTTCATACAGTACACAGAGTATACTGTTTATATGGTTATATATCTTACACTGGGGCTCGCTTAGTTTGTTCCAGTCACATTAAGAGTTCTAAAGCTTACCTTGCAAATATTGGGGACTTTTATATACCCCAGTCTTCCTTGACCTCTCCCAGGTTACATGCATGAGGGTTGCTATTACTATTTATTGATCCACTGGAGGTGAGACAACTAAATTCGTTGAGGGAAAGTATTTCCTCTAAGATCGTTCACACTTAATATCTTTGAAGTTTCCTCCTTTCCCATCAGTCCCAGTCCCTCAATCCTTAAGCTTCTACAGATGGAAACTATTCACTGTTCTGTACAAAACAGTGTGACATCCAGTGAATCCCCAGTGAAAGGATGCTTTAATTTTGTAAATGAGAGCTGAGAGCATTGTCCTCGGTGTAGCTAATAGTCATCGACTTTTACACCAAAAGAGAGCCTCCTGGGAAGTGGGGGATCAAATGCATCTGTGTATCTGGCTGGTTTCCCTGATGTGAGTATCCCCAGGATCAGAGAACACGTGCTATTGTTAATTCAGGTGGTTAGCCTGATGCCCTACATCTAAGACAACCGTGGGGAACTGGTTCTCCCTGGAAACAGAATCACATAAATTAAGTCCAAGCACTGTAGTGTTTGAAGACTGGGATTTCATTATATTTCCTTTTAACATCAACAGGTTTTGAGCACAATTTAGTGATGACTTTAAAAAGTTCAGAAATCCCTTTCCCGCTTTGCCAATGGACACTTTTCCTCTTTAATTCCCATAGTTAAAGCAAAGCATTGCAATAGCATATAAAGTAGCTTAGAATCGGAAATCATTCCAATTTAAAGGCCGGCTAGTTCCAGCTCATAGAAAGATACTGCGATATTTTATTTAATGAATGCAAGAGTGTCTGATCAATTTATTGAAGAGTCATTCAATACGTTGAACTTTTTATAGTTTAAACACCATTAATCTAGCCTCAAGTTGGTAGAAAACAGCAGTGGATTTCTATTATTTCAAAAGTAACCATACAAAATAGCACTGGATCTCTTAAAGCTTCTATTAAGGGGAATAATTATTAAGGAATAGAAGCAAGGAAATATCTCTGATCAAAGAGACAGAAATAAGCACTAAGCAGAGAGGGGGTGGTGTATGAATAAATATTTATTGCTAGAGCTACCAAATCAAATATATTTAGGAAAAGGAGAAAATGAGGCTAAGGAAACAGTTTCCCTATACATTTACCTTGCGATATAGCACATGGTTTAGTTTAGGTACCAAAAATAAGTATTTGTAAGTATTTTAGACTCTGTGGGCCATACAGTTTCTGTCACAACTACTCAACTCTACTGCTGTAGCATGAGCATAGTAACACAGATAATGTGTGAATAGTAAGCATGGCTGTGTTCCAATAAAACTTTATTTACAAAAATCATGGTAGGTCAGATTTAGCCCGTGGACCAGTTTGTCAACTCCTGACTTAGTATATAATTAATACTAAGGCATAATGGTTTGAAAATCAAAGGTTTTCTGTTTTTTTTTTTTTTTTTTTGTAAATTCAAACATAAAGAACTTTTATCCATCCAATAGGACCCAATCAAAAAGGTGTCTATTTCAGGAAACCTTTGAACAATATACATGTGCAGGGCACTGACCACTGAGATGAAACGTTACTCTACTGCAGTCTCATAGCATTTCCTTTAGTCATTCACAGACTACTTAATCTTATTTATTACCATATATTATTACTATTTCTGTACATGACACCTCTGTTCTACCAAACTGTAAATAATATTCGAAATGTACCGTTCAGCCAGATGGTAAAGACATATATTTCCTTAGAAGTAGCCAATAATACTTTTTCTTAGTCCATTTGGGAAAAAACAAAAACTAAATTTACTAACAAGTTTACACTGAAAACAAAACATCCTGAAAAATCTGATTGCCACAAAATGCTAGAAATGCTGGATCAAGTATTTAAAAGACGAATTTTTAATTTGTGTTTGACCTGAGAAGAAAGTATGGAGAGCCTCAAAGGAAAAAAATGAGATCAGAGCAGTAATTCAGAGAAAACATAGCTCTGAAGCCGACAGCTGCCCCAGGGACATGGGCTGGGGCTCTGTGACCAAGAACTTCAGTTTTACGTTTCATACACGTGACTGAAAATAAAATTTTAGTTAGGTGGCCACCAAAAATAATGGAAATAGAGAGTATAATATCCAAACCAGTAGAGGGAAAACCAGAGAATGAGAAAAAAGTCAATCCAAAGAAGATAAGAAATGAAACAAATGAACAAGGACCAACAGAGCCTGTGATGGTGAAAACAGTACAATGGGGCAGCAAGCGCAACAAGAGTAACGACTACAGCATGATTAAAAGACGAAGAGCATCATGTCAGCTTTCAAAAGTTCAGCTAAACTAAATGAGGTGCAGAAGAGATATACCCAAACTATTACAGCAGAGAATGCTGGGGATAAAAGGATGGGAAAAATACATCCCAGGGAAAGAGCAACAGCAACAGGACCAGCAACTACAGCAGAAACAAAACTGATGGAACGTGCAAGGCAAAAAGCGTTACTTCAGATAAGGAGGGCAGCCTACGATGAAAGAAGTAGTCATCTCATGTTGTATGTGACAAGTCTACACTGGTAACAGACAATAACACATCAAGCCAAAAATGGGTAAAACCACCCGGACAGAGAAATCCACCGTCCCAGCAGGCTCTTTTAACACGCCTCTCTCTGTGTAGGTGATGGACCAGACAGGTCAAAAACAAACGATGACAGAGATTTGAACAGCATAATTAACAGGTTCCTGCATCTATACATCTGTGCAGGAAACTAGACTTGTTGAGGACATTAAATATTCTCAACTATAAAACGTACTCAACAATGGGAGAATAAATATTTTTTCATGAAGATATGAAATTTTTCCAACTCTGGGTCTCAAAAGTACTGGAAATGTTTGATTTCTTAAGATGCATGGTGGATGCATGTTGTATGTTTCATTCTTTTTCTTTATGCTTTACATATATGTTCCATAATACTCTTGTAGGTATAAGATATTTTATATTAAAAAGAGAAAAATTCAGTTCTATCCCACTAGAAACGAGTGCTATAAAGAATTGAAAAAATGACTGTATTTGACAGCATCAAAATCTGCACAAGAATTGACCATTTATGGAATCTAATTAATTTTAAGCAGAAACGCATATGTTGAACCACATAATGATTCTATGAGGCAGACAGTATTATTATTATTATGACGAGGAAACTCATTTTTGTTTGGGACTTTGCTTTTATTTTCTACTTGAATAGGTCATTCTCAATTTCACACACTTTAGATCTTGTATTGAGCTCACATAAAGCATGAGAATAAAGACAGATTCAACTTGCAAATGGAAGTGTTTCTGGACTCAGAAGAATGTTCACTACGAGGAGATGTCCATTTTTGATGGTGGTGAATTGACAGTATGAGAACAAAGCTGACTGTGGGAAAGTAAAAGCCATGCTGATTCCCTTCTGCCTCGGTACCTCTTACAGACCCTACCCTCCTGCTCCGTCCCTCCACTCATGTTTCAAGCCCTGTATGGTAATTCCCAAACTTTCTTTTTGTAAATCGACTTCAAGCTACTGTGAAGAAGCTGAAAGACTCAAAATTCTGTTTTGGTGGTCTGCGGACCCAGTGTTGGTCTTCTACGTTTATGCAGCTTAGACCACGGGGTCTCCCAGACCGTGCTTGGTGGGTGGAATGTGATGGCTCCTTCCCCAGAGGCCACAGCAAGGGGGTCGGTAAGATGAAGCTTCTTGGTTGAGGTATGAGGGTAAGGTCTCTAGGATCCCAAGTTCTCCATGGGACGCATCTCAGAGGGGCGTTCTCTTCCAGTCTCACCGGAAATGGGAGAAAAGTCCAGCCCACAGAGTAGTTCCTAAGGATGACAGACACCCAGAGGACAGAGCTCTTATCCCAGAAGAATGGACCTAAGTAGCCTGGGGTAGCTCTTCACCAAGGGCCTCAGCATTCACACAGGCATCCCTCCAAACTCTGCCAGGACCACATCCTCCTGGAGGCCAGTACTCCTCTGTACCATCCTCTCATGTGTATTTAAGATTCCTCCTTGGCTTCAGCGATGGGCCATGTTTATACTGCTGGTTTGGACATCAGCACGGGGAGCAGAAAGAGAGAAGGAAGTGCTGTTTCTCAGCCCAGAGTCTCTTACATCTTCACATCTCTTTCTTCCTGGGCTTCTTCCTCTACTTACAGACAGGGCTGCCTTATTCTGCACCTAAGAAACAGTCCAACCCAAGTCCCCATCAACCCCTCTGACTTACTTCCCAGATACTCTTTCTTTAGACCAGCAGACATTTAATAAAAGGAAAGCAGGAAGGAAGGCAGGAAGGGTGGGCAGGAGGGCAGGAGGGGCAGTCTTCATTACTCCCTCTTCCTCAGAATCTACTTACTCCATAACCTTCTGCAGTGCTCTACTAAACTGTCTCTTAAAAACCAACCTTAATGCCCTTTTCTTAATTCGTATTCCCCTTACGTTACATCGAACACTGTCAAAGATGCTGTCCTCATAATAAAATATGCTTTTGGAATCAGGATACTGGTAGTGAAACCATAAACAGCATATTTATTTTTTTAATCTAATGTTTTAATGTATTAATCCAGTGTTCTATTATGAATAATAAATGGAAATATGTATTTTATGATATGGTATTACAGTAAATGTGGGGCTGCAGAATGTAAAATCTTTATGTGAAATTTACTTGTACATTTTAATTTTTATTAAAAAATTTTTAATGGAAAAATACTTGATTTACAATGTTGTGTTTCTGATACACAGCATAGTGATTCAGTTATACATATATATGTACATATAATTAATGCTATATTCTTATTGATTAGCAAGGTTAACAAAATATATGATGACAAATCTCTGATTTAAATTATCTGCATAGAAAATGGAGAGTGTTCTAAACTGTGCAGTGCTGTCAAAAGAAAGCATGGATACAGAAACCGTGGTTTTCTCCCTGGGTGTGACTTTCTCCGTTGTTTCATTGTGGTAACCATCACTGCCTTATTTTAATATCTGTGCACTCAATTCAAGAAACTCCAAGGTTCCAGTTGTAAAGAAGTTGTTTGGGTGATTAATGGCACATATTTGAAGGAAATAAAGAGGAAACCTGCAAAACTAAATATCACTCTTATAAGTCTATAAAATATACATCATCCTATAATGCAAAATAACTAATTTAAACAGGAAGGTATTAACAACATCCTTGCCAGTTAGTAAGTGTTCGTTGGTCAGTCCCTATAAATAAGGCATGCAGAGGATGCTAAGTGACCAGGGATGGTGGAGTGAAGAGGGGGCTCTGGAACTGGCGTGGCGCCTCGTTTCTTTCTTTTTTTTTTTTTTTTGTACATATATATTTTTATTGAAGTCTAGTCAGTTTACAATGTTGTGTCGATTTTTGGTGCACAGCATAATGCTTCAGTCATATAGGAACATACATATATTTTTTCATATTCTTTTCCACCATATTTTACTACCAGATATTGAGTATATTTCCCTGTGCTAACCTCATTTCTTTCTGTTTTGTGTTTGTCCTCCCTCCATCCCCAAGTGGTCAGAAGCTCAAGGAAGGCAGCTCCACCCTTCTTCCAGGCTGTCCTCTGCAGTGTCTAGACTACATTTCCCTGGAGTGGGAGGGAATGGGAATCTGGGCTTTGACGTCTCAAAAGACAAAATTAACAGGTCTCAAAGAAGGGTGAGGGCTTCCCCCAAGATGAAGGGAGGGGCAGAGACCAGAGTGGTTTGCACGCAGCATCCACGATGGAGACTCACTCAGGGATGCACATGCATTAGCGGGGAGGCATGGGTCCTGAAAACAAGAAGCGTGGCCTCTACTTCCCTCCCCAGCCTTGGCACAGAACACACAGAACAGGGCACCATCAAGGGTCCACGATGTTAGTGGCAGGAGATCAAAGCCAGGAGACTTTTCCGAGAATGCTGGATTGGTTAAGCACCTCCACAAGACCTGGGGGTGTCCAGACAGGAGCCCTGATAATGACTGAAATTAAATGTCTGCCCACCTGATATGATGAAGGCTGGCTTTAAAAAAGTTGACATCAAACATTGTTGTCAAAAAATTCACACTAACCTCAACTCTAAAGCACATTTCTTGACTCCAAAGAAGGAACAGTCTACCTAGGAGGTAAGTTTCATGTAAACACAAATTAGCAGTTTATGGCAACATATACCAAGTGACAAAGAATGGAAATGCATTGTTCAGTAGAGACTAATAATTCTAGGTGAAATGATCAGGGAGATTTCTTTGGCTTAGTTGGACAAAACATTTTTCTTGATGATTTGGGACTTGGACTGTTCTCTGAAGTAATAAAAATCCGGCACGGGGTAGTGTTAATAGAAGTACTAATGTAAAGAAATAGGAAAACATGCTAAGATAATAATAAAGTAATTATGAATGCCCCCAAGCTTCTCAGAAAGGTAGTTGAAACCAAGTTACCTTTTAGTCTTTGCATATCAGCCAAGTGTACAGCATATACATTCTAATGAATGACAGCCCAATAACCACACATAACTATGAAGTCAAAACACAGGTGCAGATTAAAAACATGGCTCTTTGGCCCCCACACACCACTGTCCTCTTTTTAGTGAACCTGTCTCTGATTCTACTCTGTAGCACAGGATCAGTAAAATTCTGCTGCATTTCAGTGGTGATTAATGTTTTTTAAAAATGATGCTTGGAAATAATAGTCCCTTGTATCAGAGTGGAGTTGAAAATAACAAACATCACAGTCTTTTAAGCAAAACCAGAATTTGGTGCCACTCAATTGTTGGAAGGGGGACAGAAGTGGGTGTTTGGCCCGATTTCCAGGAGAGATCCCCAAAACAAAAGCATAAATCCAGCTACTCTAAGTTCCTCAACCAGGAGGCTGTAGAATCAGAAAGGTACTGTCCACGTCACCTTGAATCACACAGGGATTCCAGCTGCAGGAGGGCCCGTGAAATTGAGTTGCTAGATTTCCAGCTTCTTCCTAATAATCCTGGAAGGATTCTGGAACAGATGTTGTGAGGGTCAGTCTTCCAGTTCATCTACAATCCTCTGATTTAGGTCAAATTTCTTAATCCCTTCCGCTGCACCTGAGCTGAGCAATAGCTTAATTTTGGAATTTCTCACTCATATGTATTCTTCACTCATATTCTCTCTCTCCCCGAGCCCACCATGCTAAGCACCCCTAGTGCCTACTATGAGAAGCATTTTGCCTCCACCAGGAAATTTCTTTTAATAGACGTCTTCCCTTAAGAAACTTACATATACATATACGTACTTGTCTCTGTCCTGTTCATTTCTTCTAGTGAGAAGGCTGTAAGGACAGCAAGTCAAGGTAAAACTCAGGCTCAGATACAAGACACTTGTATACAGTCAAACCCCAACACACAAAAGCTTCCTTCTGAGATCAGACGCACAGCAAAAATCTACCACCTGTGATGAAGATCATTATTCTTAGCTCAGATTATTTCATCAACTTAAAAAAATTATTTTAATTAAAGTGTAGTTGACTTACTGTGTTCGTTTTAGGTGTACAGCAAAGTGGTTCAGTTATATGTACACATACATCTATATTGTTTCTTTTCAGATTATTTCATCAACTTTTTAATTAGGCTCTGGCCAATGGGTTCCATCCCTAGTTCATCTTTCACAGTGTCTGAATGATCTTCCTAACAAACTATGTCAATTATGTCAATCGGCAGCTAAATCATCATTTCTAAGAGAGTCTAGTTCTCCATCCTGGCATCCCAGGTGACTTTCCCCTTGTTCCCATCTATCTACTGGCTTCTCTCACAGACCCTTCTCCTGGATCTTATACCTACCATGATGTCAGGCTTCCTCCCTAGTTACCAGACACAGTGGAATCTAACAAACACCAATTCAACAAACATTTATTGGGCTCCAGTAGTCACTGCCGGAGTCCCCGGGGGTACAAAGAGAACTACGTAAAACAACAGAAGACACTGAGTTTTACTTATTGTATTACTTTATTTAAGGCTTTTCGATCAATATCAGAAAATGGTCTTTTTGTTTTTCTTTTGTACATGGGCTCATCCTTCCATATTAGAGATTATTTTTTCTCTTCAAAGCCTAATGTGCACTGTTGGTGGAAATGTAAAAGCCACTATGGAAAACAGTATGGAGGCTCCTCAAAAAATTAAAAATAGAATTGCCATATGATCCAGCAATCCCACTCCTGGGCATAGATCTGGAGGAAACTCCAATGAGAAAAGATGCATGCACCCCAATGTTCATAGCAGCATTTTTTACAATAGCAGAGATATGGAAGCAACCTAAGTGTCCATCAACAGATAAATAGATAAGTAAGAAATTATATATATAATTATATACATATATACATAATGTATATATATACATTTATATACACATAATGGAATATTACTCAGACATATAAAAGAATGAAACTGCTGTTTGCAACAATATGGATGGACCTAGAGAGTATTATGCTTAGTGAAATACATCAGAGAAAGACAAGTACTGTATGTTATCACTTGTGTAGTCTAAAAAATGAAACAAATGAATGGATATAGCAAAACAGAAATAGATTCACAGATACAGAGAACAAAGTAGTGGTTACCAATGGGGAGAAAAAAGTGGGGAGGGGCAAGACAGAGGTAGGGGATGAAAAGGTACAAACTACTGTGTGTAAAATAAATAACCTATAAGGATATATTGTACAGCACAGGGAAGTATAGCCACTATTCTGTAATAACTTTAAATGGAGTATAAACTATAAAAATATTGAATCACTATGCTGTATACCTGAAACTAATATAATATTGTAAATCAGCTATACTTCAATAACAAAAGACATCATGATGAAATCTGTTAAAAAAAAAAGCCTAATGTAATTTGATTGTGAAAATAAAACTAAATTTATTTTAACAAAATGTAACCTTCTAGGCTGTATTCACAAAATTAACGAAGGTTTATGATTTGCTATTATTGATGACTAATTGAAGTATTTTTTTGTTACTTAGAGCAATTAGCCTTGCTTAAAATGTGCAAATGTATTTTTGCAAAGTTTTCAGATTGTATTATATAATGTAACAAGTTGTTTACAAATAAATATTCTTCAAAAGGAAATGACTGCAACTGCAAATTTGTGTATTTCAAGTGAGATCACTTTTACAACCATGCGTTTTCCTTTCTACCTTGGACTTCCTTTTGCAATTTGAACCCTTACCAAGTATTATAAAGATTTAACTTGTGAATAATCTGCTAATCTAAATTTACTTAGGTTAAGTTTTCACTTAGCACTGATCTGCAGGAATACAATGTGCTGTTTCTCTATGTGACCACATTGGCTTGCTTTTGAGAGAAGTCTGAATTGTTCTGTATTTCATCTTTGTTTTCTTCTTTAACCCTCACAAATCATTCCCGACATTTAAGAGTTGTTGTAAAACTTAGTTGTATAGACTTGAAACCAAGGCCCCCATCTACTTCTTTGTTAGGACTTGGAGTTCACAACTTTGGAATCATTTAAACTCCATTTTCAGAGTGAGAAAAGATAAAGGAAAGATTCCAAAACCTGATTTTAAATGGAAAATAGAGACACAGGAGGGAATTTGAAGATCTCTAGGGACAAGTTTCTCATTTATAAATGGGAAAACTTAGACCCATACTTTAAGCTGCTTGCATAAGGTCCTAAAATTGGCTTGCGATAATTTTCAACTTTCCACCTCACCTTCCTGTCTTCAGATACTCATCTGAGTATGGCTAAAGGAATGGAAAGTTACTGATGTATGAAGCATGTTTCCTTGGTGTTCTCAAATATAGTATGCATCAAAATTACCTAAGGGGCTTATTAAAATGCACCTTAACCTAAGGTGCTTCTGACTCAGCAGGCATGGGATAAATTCCAGGAAACTGCTTTTGTAATGGTCAGTAGTGACCCTGCTGAAGACTATCTGATGGTTATAATATAACAGAGATCCTTACATTAGAGTTAAATTGGCAAATGAAGGCGTTTTTTCCCCATTCATCTTTCATCTCACTTGTTAAAAATAATTTTCAACATATAATTACATTTTAATTATAAATGCAAAATTTGGGGGACTGCCTGTATGAAAATAGGCAGAAAAATGTAAATATTGTGTTATATAATTTAATTTGATATCCACTCTTGTTTAAGGCTTACCATTTTACAAATCACAGGCATGTACAAATCAGTATTTGTTGGTTTAAAAAATAATCGTAGGAGGGGCTGTGGGGAGGAAGGGATGAGTAAATGGAGCAAGAGGATTTTGGGGGCAGGCAAACTACTCTGTATGATACTGTAATGGTGGATGTATGTCATTATACATTCGTCCAAAGCCACAGAATGTCCAACACCATGGATGAGCCCTAATGTAAACCATGGATACTGGGTGATGATGACGTCATGGGAAGGTCATCAGTTGTAACAAATGCACCTGGTGGGGCATGTGGATAATGAGGGAGGCTGTGCATGCGTGGGGACAGGGGGTATATGGGAAATCTCTGTGCCTTCCCCTCGATTTTGCTGTGGCCCTAAAACTGCTCTAAAAATAGTTTATAAAAAAAACCTTTGCTCTCAAAAAGGTTATAATATCTCTTTGGAACAGTTTCTCAGAGCTATCTGAGATGCTGTTGCCCAGGCTATAGCTCTCATTTTGCCCCAAATAAAACTTAACCCCCCACCCCGCCAGTTATAATAATATATAATATATAAAATGTTATATCTCTAATACATTTACATATATTTATATATGTATATTCTAAACATTTCAGTAATTCAGAAATGTACCCCAGATATTACTGAGTAATTTGTATAAGTGACTACAGACGAAAAAATTATTTTTCAGTTTACCTTTAAGATCCTATTTAGTCTTTAAAACGAATGCACGTTTTAGTTATTGCAAACGCCCAGCAGATGGCGCTAAAGATCTGTTTTTTTTATTTTTTAATTTTTTTTTTAACATTGAGTTCTTAGCTATTGAAAGGGCTTTTCTTGAAAACAGCTAATGTGTGAAATAAAACTGGATTGATCAGCGGGAGGAATAACTTACTAGAAAACACCCTGTGTTTTCTAAGGTAGGTGAAAAAGAACAAAAGAGAAGTTGATAAAGGATGGCAACCTTTGCTCTTTTGCGGAGGACCCTCATTCTTCATGCCCTTAGACAAATTTTTGTGTTAAGGGTATTGTCCTGTATTTTTCTTTGTTTTGGGTGGGTTTTTTTTTTTTTTTTTTTTTTTTTTTTGGTTTGGTTTGGTTTTGTTTTGTTTGTTTGTCCTGAATTGAGCACTATTAAAAGCGCAGTTCACCCAATCAGCATCCCACGGTGCTCTGAAAGCACGGAAGGATGACACTTAGGAGGAAGAAGAGAGTGACTGATTATCAGCTGTTAGTCAAGCCTTTATTTTACAGCTGGTTACTTCAGTCAAGCCTTTATTTTGAATTCCGTTTTCAATCTACCGCAGGCGGCCATTCCTGAGTAAGCATCAGGTGAGCATCTCAGGACACAGAGGCTCCCCCGCCGCCCACCGCCCTCAGCACGCATTTAAATTTTCCTTCCACTTCATCTCCCAGGAAACACCCTTCCTGTGCTCCTGAGTGTTAAGGCCTGTGTAGGAGCTTTGTATCTTAGGTCCTAGAACTCTAGTTTCCAAATCATGGAATAGCGTCACTGCTTTCTAACACTTGAGATACCCTAGAAGCCTCAAGCTGAAAATCTGGCACGAGGAGGAATCATTTTAATACTCTGATAAACAGGTTACCCACTCCCAGCCCAGTTTGAGAGAATAAAATCAAGGTTAAGGAAGAGAAACCAGAAAGTAGTAGATTAACTGGGAATGAAATTGTAGGAGGGAGTGAAGTTAACTTTTAAGAAAATCTAATAGGTAAGTTTGGTGCCGTCTAGAGGATAAAAAATGTAATTAATCAATAAGAAAGACATCGAATTACATTCCTTGTGGACTTTTCTGAGCTAAATCCATCTGATCTATCAAGGGCAAACTCCACATGTGGACAATTTAGAAGAAGGCGGTGTCCACAGAGATGATAAAGCCAAAGAGTTGTATGATCAATTCACACCAGTATCTTCTGGAACACACAACACCCTTGTCAGCCTTGCCTTTGCTGCATTCCTGACTACATCACTAGGCTGGCTCTGTTTTATTCATACAGAGAGGGCAAAAATAAACCAACTCCACTCCACAACCGGACACTTTTTGGAAGGGAGTCAACATGCTGGTTTAAGCACAAGTCTAGGGGGAGCCTACTCGGGATCAAATCCAGTTCTGTTTCTTAGCTTCATGAGCATGGAGAAATTATATAAACTCTCGATTCCTTTGTTTTCTCATCTATGAACCAGCGATATAATAATAGCGACCGCATAGGACTGCTGGGAGGGTCAGCTGAGATCATCAATGTAAAGTGCTTTTTAGTACAGAGTCTCACACGTGCTGCAGGCTCAGTAAATGTTACCTATTATTATTACACAGACACATAATCATGAAGGAAGAGAGCACCTTGCTTTGAAGTCTCTGAGTTCCCACACCTGAGAGCTCTGGGACGCAGCTACGACTGATGGGATTTCCTGGCACATTGGGGTCAGTATGAGTGACTTTAGATCATCTGTCGATAGACAGCTAATAAGGGACAAAAAGCTCATCTTATAAAAGTCAGAGAGAAAGGCGAGCCCACCAGTCTAGTCTGTTCTGTGAAAAGTCCAGGACACACAGCCGCTGGGAGAAACACACGTCATTTTATCTGAAAAATTTTCAGCATTTTCTTGTGGTCGTTGCTAGTTCCCACAAACAGGAAAAGAGAAGGATTCTCAAAGCTGATATTGACAAAAGGAGTATTATCATTGAGTCTACTTGGAGCTGAGCCCGCAGATTGCCTGAATCACAAGTGTCCCCAGTGCGCTGAGTGGTGAATGGATGGACGACGGATAGAAAACTCCCATCTAACATGTCGAAGGTCATTCTCCCTTTTGCTTTTAGAGTCTGGTACATTTACACACGCTGCATTTATCCTTCTCACTAGTGAGTTAACCAAGTTTTGCTGCTTGTTCTTTTGAATGATAAAATATGATCTGGGACGGGGCCAAGGCGAAACTGTCAATGTAATTTGGACAAATGGGACCTTACATTTGGCACATTTTATCAGAATAATTACTTTAAAATCTCAGTGGTCCCACAAAGCTCTGTAATTTTCTTTGTTTCCCAGAAACCAAACAGCCACAGGAGTATAAGTGAGACTTGTGACATGCTCTCATTGCAGACATCGAATGAGCGCCTCCGTGGAAAAGATCTTCTGTCAGTCATGCTTAGAGCTTACCCACCCCAGTTACTAGGTCTCTGCTGGCCACCAGTAACATTCCTGTCTTGTCTGGTCAGATGTCTGTCTCATTTATTGCTAGAAGGGAGTTAATGAAGAAATGAAGATATGTCAACCCTCATCTGGGTCTTGAAGGGAAATGCATTACCTGCTTCTTGCTCCAGGAAGTGAGGGCCCCAAAACGCTTCTCTGGTTTGGGATTTGGCGCACCTGGGTGTGTGAGACCTTAGAGCCCAAGGCTACGGGGGCCAAATTCCTGGGCGCAAGTCTTTCCTGGGCTCTTCCTTTAACCAGCTTTGTGGCCCCACAAGTTATTTAACACTCTAAGACCTCGCTTTTTTATCTATAAAAGGGGGATGACAATGCCTGCCTACTTCTGGGGTTGTTGTGAGGATTAAAAAGCTAATACACATAGAGTACTTAGGGAGGCAGGGACATTAGTAAGTCCACAAAATATTAGCTCTTTTTATAATGTACAGAGAAAGCAGTGAGCACAAATCAGATAAAGCCTCTGTTTTTGTTCTGTGACATCTCACATTATTTAATGGATTGCAACATATAAGTAGGATTTAGAATAATGAAGTATCTAGGTTGAGTTCAGATTTTTAAAAGCAGCACCAGCAAACATCCTACTTTTAAAGCCTCAATTGAATATCTGAGGACGAACAAATTTATTCCAAAAAGGCTTCCTTTTTTTCCCCATTTTTCAAAAGCAGGGAAATATAAGCTTCCTGGATTTTACTTGCACAGCATACCGAATTAGTCACCCATCATTAGGTACAGTACTTTCTAAGCCATTTTGGAGTGCATTTCGAGACAAGTGACAAGATGTAATTTCCTTCCCATTATATTTGCTAATGGTGACATCTGTTTTCATCCTTTAATTAAAATACATTGTTAATATGCATTTAAGATTTAACGATCAGCTAAATAATATAACAGGTGTTGTAAATAACTTACGTTCTTTTAGAGCCATGAAAGGGAGATCATAAAGTAGGTAGTTCACATGATTTTGCAAAGGTAGAAGGTAAAATTCCAGAGAATATCAGAAGAGTTTTTAATTTATCCAAATGTATATTTACTTTATATCTCTCCCACATGACCCAGAACCCCTACCACTATTTAATCAACTCCAGACAGCATCTCCTACCTTCACCAGCCACTGCCTAGGAATAATCAAGTCTATTTATAAAACTTACCATCTTATATTTAGAGGCTAAAAACGTGTCATCATCAGCTTTCTCTAATCACAGTGTGCACAAAGCTAGAAATAGTCCATTTCATCCTTTGTCATATTGCATTACCTATGGAAAACTTTGAATACTGTCAAGGTCCTTTAAATCTGAACTGCATTTAATTCAACAGAATATGGACAGAACATCTTGCAGTTTTTGTCACCAGAGTCATCAGATTAGGCAGGATCTAACTCCAGCTCAACAATCAGATCAATTTTGCAGCAATTGGTCAAAAAGAGAATGTTTTGCTATACTTCATTTACGAATAACACCCTATTTTACACTTTTTGGGGTTATTTCCCTTGAGTGGTTAATATCCTCTGATGATCACCTTAACCTTAAAATCTGGGTCCCAAGCTCTCTTGCCCACTGAGTGAGCCCTGCCTGCATCAAGTCCTATAGAACCGGAAATCCGTAAATATTTAGAGTTTAACTGACCAGGAAGCTATGGAGTGGAGTGACCCCGAAAGACACCTTGTCATCCTACAGATATTTTACCATCATTCAAGGACTTTGAATGCTAGGTCTTGTAGGTTACTGTTGAGTTCCTGCTTTTTAAAGTAGAAATGGGGATGTCAGGGAAGGCTTGACTGAGATGGTGGACATTAAGGGGAGAGCTGATGGGCTGGGGGCGCCAGAAAGGCTGGAGCCCAGAAGGGCTGGGCTGGGACAGGGCTTCCTCTGGGTGAAGGGGAGCCTGTGGAGGAGTGCGGATGGAGGAATCAGATGCCTGGGCTTGGTTTCACAGCATCCCAGTGACTTCTCTGTTTGCAGTGGGAGAAGGGAGTTGGATGAGGTCTTGCAGTGATCTCGATTAGAGATGGTGGATGTCTGGACCCAGTCTCAGGGGAGGAGGTAGTGAGATGAGCCTCTCCCTTTCCTCTTGCTTCAAGTCTTTCCAGAGCTGCAGGGAGGCAGATTTTTATGTTCATGACTGTGACATGGTTTCTTTTCTTTTAAGGCTGGTTCTCACCGCATTCTCCACTTTGTGTGGTGCAGCTTTCCTCACCTCGAAGACAATCACTGCCCGAACCACAAATGAGGAAGGTTTGGATTTCTGAGGCTGAGGGACACCCAAGAAAACCACCTCCGAAGGGATTACTGCATAATCAGAAGGAGATGCGGAAGCACCACGCTACATCGTCTGATTGTTGAAAACACCCAAACGTCGTATGTGACGCCCTGTTGGCATCGCTGAGGAAGCACCGCCTGGAACTGGCCTGACTTGTAAAACCCGGCAACTTCTGAAACAACCTGAATTCATACACTGACTCACTTTAGAATTACCAGAAACTTTAAAAAAAAAAAAAGACACACAAAGGAACTTATTTACAAAACAGAAACAGAATCACAGACATAGAAAACAAACTTATGGTTACTGGGGGAAAGGAGGTAAGGAGGGATAAATTGGGAGTCTGAGATTTGCAAATACTGCTATATATGAGACAGAGAAACAAGTTTCTACTGTGTGGCACAGGAAACTATATTCAGTATCTTATAGAACCTACAATGAGAAAGACAATGAAAAGGAATGTATGTGTGTATATGTATGACTGAAACATCATGCTGTGCACCAGAAACTGACACAATGTTGTGAACTGACTATACTTCAATTTAAATAAATGAATTTTTTAAAATTACCAGAAACTTAATTTATTTTACATGTTTTATTAATAATGTGTAGGCAACGTGACTACACAATCATCTCAAGTCTGGAAATCTTATGTTAACAGCATCCCCTCAGCTGCCTTTCACTTCTTGCTCTGGGGCCAAAGCCCACTGTGGTCACAACTTGTGTGTCCGTGGCATGCATGGAAGTCCAGCTTGCACTAAATGGTTCTTAGAAGGTAAGTTCTGTGAGCAAACAGAAACAGAACAGCTCTAATTTTACATATTTAAAAAAATAGGTTTCTTCTGTTTGTGTTTGTAATAGCTTCCACCTTCCCTTGGGTTAATTATAGAAAGCTGAACTGTGGTACACTGATAAAGTCAACTTCCTCAAATGTATTAGATGCCTCAGTATGTAGAGTGTGTGTGTGTGTGAGGGAGTGTGTGTGTGTGTGTGTGTGTGTGTGAGTGTGTGTGTGAGTGTGTGTGTGTGAGTGTGTGTGTGAGTGTGTGTGTGTTTGTGTGTGTGTGTGTGTGGGGGGTAAACCTTGTTCGATGATCCGGGCTTTCACAGAGTCTTGGCGTCTTCATTTTGATATAAGTTCTCCTGGCGCAATGCTGCAAATACAGATACAGAAGGAAGAAATAGGGAATTGGCCCAGATGTCAAGGAAGTGCTTCTTGGAATAATCCCTTATATCAGCTTTGGTTTGGTTTTGTTGTTTATTTGTTTATTTTGTTGGTTTGGGTTTTACTTTGTTTTTGCTCCTGCTTCTCCTAAGTCTAGGAGAACGCTTCGAACTAATGGAGGGTCTCGGGGACAGGTAGTGGCCACCATCCCAACCCTCCATCAGACACTAGTGAACCTGAACAGAGCTCTTTGGTCCACCACAGGAGGGGAGCTGGGGTCTTAGGTGGTGGCATTAGGGAAGCGACAGGGCCTCTGCACATGGGCTCTGGGCATAGCTGTTCCCTCCACGTTTGGTTTTGTAAGGACAGGCACCCTGGCCAACATGACAAGGAAACTGTTCTTAGTGGCAGGGTGGTGTGCAAGACAGAGGACTCATGGGACATGAGGATCTGGTACTGGTGAGAGAGAGAGAGAAATGCAGCGCAGTGTGACTACGGGCAAAGAGGGAGGGAGCATTTCATATTAATTACTCACATCTAAAACTTGGTGTGGACAGTATGTCTCCTGCCTAAAAATAATCTGAACAGCCTGTCTGGGAGCACTGCTAATTTGTCTCTGTGTGCATCCCGCAGCTCACCTTGCCACAGGATCTGTGTCAAAAGACATTTCAAAGGCTACTTCAACCCCACCATCCCAGCTCCATCAAGTGATAAGACTGCTGACTGCATGTGTAAATACTCTTGGCTTCAACAATGCATGAGTTATGTACAGTTTTTTTAATAGGTTGCTTTCAAAACACAGGTTTCTGGGTTTTATTTTGGCTTTGAATACTAATTAGAAGTAAATAAAAAAGCAGTAAATAAAAGCACAAGAGCACAAGGCAAGGCGTTTTATAAATTCTTGAAAACTCTGCTATTATCTAAGGTGAAGCCATCCTCTTCCTTTAAAATCCTGAGTTAATGAAGGTTGGGAAGTTTGTTTCACCCATGGTCTCGGGTCAGCATCTCCTGGGTAAGGGCTTGACCACCAGATACAAGCCGGGGTTGGAGCAAAAGCTCTGCCTGAGACTTGCCGAGTGACACAAAGTGATAAGAGTCTGTGTCTTCTTCTTCTTGTCTGTGAAGTGAGGACACTAACTACTACCACTCAGGGCTGTAGAGATGACCTAGTGAGTATCTGAGGCAGATTCCACACTCAGTGAATCACAGTTCTTTCCCTACTTCCCTCTTTTATGGCAGGATGTTTGCTCTTTACTCTGTGCTCCTACAGAAGAGGCTGGGAGAGAGTGACGGAACCACCACTGAAGGAAGGAGACATGGTTTCAGTCCTGGTTTCACCTCTCCTGTCCCGGGGAGCTTCAGACACAACCCCAGCACCTCTGTGCCAGGCTGCTTTATCTCCGTAGGAGTGATCACCTCGGACCATTCCCAGTCATCCTTCAGTAATTTGTAAATTCAGCAAATAATGAGTATCTACCACATTCTGGGTGCTCTGAGAGCTGGTGATTTCCACTAAACACAACTACCTCTCTGTTCACAGGAAACTTACATTCAACTAAAGGGAGATAGGTGTTAAAAAAACACCAACAAGAGAACCTGTGATAGCGTAGTATCAATAGCACTATGATGACGTGAGGCCATGATGACAAATGAAAGAGGCTACAGAGGAAAGAGTCTCAGGTGGGGGCATGGGTACAGAGGTGGGATGGTTTGGGGGTGCAGGAGAGAGCCTGGGTGACGGCAGACAGCGCAGGGGAGGGGAGGGACTGGAGACGAAGGTTACAGTCAAGTGATGGCAGGAAGACCTTCAGGACCATGGAGAGCACCTTCAATTTTCTACTGAATGGGCTGGAAGACCACTGCAGGGTTCGAGTGACTAACTGACATGACCAGCGAGGCTGAGTTTATTGTGTGGAGAACAGACCATAAGTGAGGCAGTTAGGAGAGCCAGCTACATGGTTCTTTGATTGGGTGCTTGTGGTGAGGGCAGTAAGTCAAAATGAGGATTTTTTAAAAAGCCATCACTCCAGTGTAAGCTTGTATTTTAGCACATGTCTATTGAGCTTGTGCCATCTTTAAACACTCGCTGGCTCTGCAGTGTTAAGCAAATTACTTGACCTCCTCCTTAACCTTCAGGGACAGGGACACAATGTGTGTGACTTCCCCAGACTCACGTGTGGTGAAGCCCTAACTCTCATGTGATGGCATTGGGTGGGGGGCCTTTGTGGGGTGATTGGGAGTAGATGAGGTCATGAGGGTCGGGCCCTCATGATGGGATTAGTGCCTTTACAAGAGTTGGAAGAGGCCAGAGCTTGTCATCTCTCCATCACACGAAGACACAGTGAGAAGCCTGACATCTGCAAGCCAGAAAGAGAGCCTTTAGGGAGAAACCAAATCAGCCAGCTCCTTGATCTTGGACTTCCAGCCTCCAGAGTGATGAGAAATGAACTCCATTCATGTAAGGCACCCAGTCTACAGCATTTTCCTAGGGCAGCCTGAGCTCACTGGACACTGAGTCTTTTCATCTGTCAGTGGGAGTGATGGTGTTGCGCATTCCACAGTGCCATTGTGGGACCTGAATGAGATGTGCTGAGGAAAGTGGAATGCCCCACACATGCGGAAGTCTTAGTATATTTCAGCAGTGACTCATGTAATTTAAAATGTCCTCAAGTCATAATGATTAATAAAAGGGGTCAATTCTTAGGAACAGTCATTTTAAAAATTCTTAAATATTGCCAGTTAAAATTTAATATTATAAGAAATGCAATTCCTAGGATTAATAATTTTAAAAATTGTTAAAGTTTGCCAGTGAATATTTCATATGACAAGAAATGTAGGTCACATGTCATTACACATGAACAAATAGGTCACATGTTCACAAGGAACTTAGGTGAGTGATTGCAAAAATTTATCTGCAGTTACCTTACAACATTTGAGATTGAGCAAAATTAATTCTAGTTTTTCAAATCATTGGTTGTTTAGTCTTTCACAAAGAAATGTTTTACTTTCTTTTTCTATTTGAATGGATATTTTAAGAGGCTAGTCTAAAAAAATTGACTTCCATGTAGAATTCTGTAAAAACAACCCTTACTAATTAGAAAAAAAACATATTCAGACTTCTTGGACAGAAATAGATTCCTAATTTGTTTGGACTTTTGTGCCATCCAGATACCTGCAGAAAGGATTGAGAATGGGTGAAAATTTTAGCTCTGTGGCTCCTAAACATCCCACTTTTATTCTTCTATTCTTTGTTAAGCAGAAAAATAATTTATTAACCTTATTAAGCATGAGACTGCAGAATGAAATTCCTTCGCATCAGAGTCCATATAGAAATGAAAAATAAAATTCACCATCACCAGATTGTGACATAAATTGGCATCTCTTTTTCCAAAGGTTGGTCTGAGTTTCCTCTCAAGATTATTGCTGAATGGGTGGACTTCACCTTTTGGAAGGGTCCCTCCCCCTACATATGCAGGCTATTCCTTGTTGAGAAAGGGGTTAACTGTGTAGCTTCCATTAAGCATCAAACCAGGTTCTAAAATCAGCGATGGGCAACTGCATATGTTATTTACACCCAGAACTCAGTTTACACCCTTGGAAAGTGCTTACTGTTTACACCCAACAGCTACTCAAATTGCAGAAACAAACAACATACATATTTTCATCTTCGAGGTGTTGACCTGCCAACGACACAATGTTTCACTCTAATGATGGTTTATAACAAGTCGTTGTGTCCGTGTTTGCCTAGATTTCAAACAAGAGCATATCAATGAAGTAAAAACAACTATGAATACCAGCAAGGTGATGCAATCCATTATGTGAATCAATGTTGCTCTGTAGGTGTGTCTTCCCATGAGTCTTTTCAGCAAATCTAGGAGGGCCTTGCCTCTCCCTTAAGGGGACAACATAAAGAGCCCTGGGAGAGGGGGTCAGAGGAAGCACCCCATTTCTTCATCAGCCAAGTGCAGGACTTGGGATTTGCAACCATTTTGAGGTTACGGATGACTGGCAATCTATGGATCCCTTCTCAGACTGATTTTTTTTTTTTAATTGAAGTATAGTCAATTTACAATGTTGTGTTAACTTCTGGTGTGCAACATAGTGATTCAGTTATACATACATATATCCCTTTGCATATTCTTTTTTATTATAAGCCATTACAAGGTATTGAATATAGTTCCTATTTCTTCTCAGATTGATGTTTTTAGGCAGATATCATAAAATGTGCCAAATTATAAAGGAAAACCAATTCTGCTGAAAACGTTATCAGAATATTAAAAGAGCACATTGATGACGCAGTAATATGTGTGGTCACTTTACGTTCTTGGACACATACAGGAGAACACCTTTTAAAGGTACACAGCAGGCTGTAATATATTGATGTTTATTTCATATGTCAAAGCAACTGCATGGAGAGTGACATTGACAGGCTCAGAGTTAACACATGTGGAAACTGTGGGCCAGGGGAATTAGTTAATGGTGACCAGGGAGCTGCTCCATTTGGACAGTCACTTGACCTGGACACCGGAGTTAACTGGCTTTCCTTTGTGAAATTTAATGCAGCATTTTCCAGCTATGAGAAGCAGTCGGATGTTCAATATTAAATTTTATGTGAAAGAAAAAATAGCTGGGAAATAAACGTGATGTTTGGCTGTAGATACCAAAATCCATCATTTGGTATAAGAAGTATTTTTATCTCTATTAAGTTTTTGGCTTGTTTTTTGAATTCATCTTGGTAGAAAATTCATGTTGCATTCAGTGTTTTTCTCTTTCTTCTGCTAAGCAATGGAGCTCAGTTTTAACCTTCAAATATTTGTTCTGACTTCACTGAGATCAGTGTTTAGCTCTGGCAAGGATACGATTTGCATTTTATTTGTATGAAGAGCCAACACTGATTTGCACAAGAGACATTTAGAGTGACAAGAGTTGAGACACAAAGGATGAAATTTCCAGTGTAAATTTTGCAGGTGCTAAAAAACCAAAACCAAAACCAAAATGGAGTGGATGACAAAAATACAAATGCTGCTCAAGAAAGGGGCATAGGTTTTAAGAGACACTGCTGAGTATCTCACATCCTTTTCTCCACAGACAGGGCTCTAAAGATTCTTCTGAAAGCCCCAGAAGATATTTCTCTATTGATTTGGCCCTCTCAAAGTTAGCCAAGCAACAAGTAATGTTTTATGTTTCTTGAAAGACCAGGAAATAACAGAGCATGTGTTTAGCTTACATGCTGGTCAGCACGAGGGCTCTGTGTTTTGGTCACTGATCTGTCTCAAGCAGCCAGAACAAGACAGAAGTTCAATGCACATTTGTTGAATGAGTGTTGATGAGTTTTTTTAAGCTAGAGGAAGATAATCCAAGAAGTTTACGGTAACTCAACTTGTGGCCGAATCTCCTACAAATTAAGAGACTGCAGAGAAGTGCCGACATTGACTTTCATGTTGCTGGCCTGGGATTTCCTAGAGGGCTGGAGTCTTTGTGAGCTCTTGTCCTGGTTTCCCACAGTGGGTGCTCCTTAAGTGAATAAATAATGGATGGATGTTGTTCTCCCCACCATGCAAACCTCCTTCCCAACTCAGCTGATAGTTGCTCATGCTGGAATCCTCACCTAGAGCCTCTGTGTTCTTAGCACCGTCTATTCAAATTACACCCAATCTTCAAGGCTCTGTTCAGAGCCCACTTCCTTCCTGAAATCCTCACCGATGCCACACTCTTTGAATGACTATGGAATGTCAGTCCACACGTCACTCCTTCTGTGTTTCATGTGTTTATGTTCATTATTTGCAAAAGTTCCTTTGTCTCCCTTTGAATCCACAACATGGATTCCCTTTGTACTTTCCACAATTATAGTCAGAATGTTTGGCAAATCCATCAATGCACAAGAAATTTCAAAATGTGTGCATGACATCAGGGAATTACTCCCTGGGAAGCTGTTAACAGGGATCGTACACGTCATTGAACCTCAATTCCCTTCTGATCCGCGAATCCCATCGACAACGTGCTGACTCAGAGGTCCCCAGGTTCTGTCCACACCTTCCAGGGATATCAAGGAATTACCATCTGAGACATATAATCTCATATTTGAAGAACAACTAGTGTATATTTATATTGAGCCTAATATGCCTGCACCCGGCACCTGGACAACTGGCTTTAGCCCTGTGGCTCACACGGAATAAACCTAATCCTTTTCCCATGTGATATCATCCTAATATTTGAAGAGTGCTATCTGTTATGTCCCCGCGGAGACTTCTGTTCCTCAGGCCACATCGTTTATTGTTCGGCAAGACTGCATCCTTCCGCAACCTAGCAGTCCCCCTGAAGACACTTTTGTCTTCTACTCCAACCTGAAAGTAGGGCACCCAGGGTGGAACCAACGGTTCAGGTGTGATGTTAGCGTTCCTTGCTTTATATGCTAAACTTCTATTCATAGGCCTACATCACGTTAGCTTTTTAGTGGTCATCCTCACACAATTGACGTCTATTTGAACTTACTGTCCCCTCCAACTCCGCTGTCATTTTTCCACGTCCAGAAGTTAAATTGCTCACAATGGTGTGGTTACTGAGGCCAACCCGGAGAACCTCACATCCTACCTGCTCTATTTCATCTTGCTGGATTTCCCCACATCTCCATGGCATCAAGAACCTTCTGTATTATAAATACCTCATCTAACTTACTGTTTCTCCCAGATTCATATCTTGTGAAATACTAATGAATATACTCTCCCCACGACAAGTGTAGGCAAATCTTTTCTGGGAAGGGCGAGACAGCAAATAGCTTCCGGCTTTGCAGACCAAGCCGCCTCTGTCTTGATTATTCAGTGATGCTGCTGCAGTGAGAAAGTAGACATTGACAATCCAAAACAAATGAAGGCGACTGTGAGCCCACAAAACTAGATTTTTACACATTGAAATCTCAATTTCATGTAAGTTTCACATGTTACATGTGCTAGAAAGTATTCACGTGTTACAGAATGCTATTTGCATTTTGATTTTCTTCCATCTTTTAAAAACAGAAAGGCTATTTTTGCTTCACAAGCTGTACTAAAACGGGGCGGACTGGATTTCGCCCCCCCCCCGCCTAGTTTGCTGACTCTTGATCTAAATCATTACTGTAAATGATGTGAGCAAAAGAACCTCTCTCAAAGCCCCACAGCAAGCACCGAGAAACCTCTCGCCACGCTGGTCCTTCACAACGAGGGCTCAGCTATGAAACGGATTCAAGAATCGCTAGAAATACAAAAGCCGAGGTGCACCCCCCAGAAGCTGGCTCAGCGGTTCAGGAGAGAGGCTGAGGAGCGCCTGTGTCCTGAAAATGCCCCCTGGATGTTTCTTACTTACAGCAACAATTCTCTACCTGGATTCTGTTGCTGTTAACAAGAGTTTTTACATTTCTCTGGAAGAGTACCTCTTTTTTTTTTTTTTTTCACTAAAGTACTGAGAGTAAAATGCTCAGCAAGACAGGCAGAGGCCCTACCATTATAGACTTCATTATAGAGGTCCGTTTCATGGAAGTCATACAGTGACGTTCCCCCAGCTGACTGAAAGTTCCTTAGGGCTGATACCACTGTCTCATTCGCAATCCCAGACCACTAAGTGCTAATGAACAGAATGGTATTAAAAATAATTCATAAGCTTTTCCATTTTACCTTTTTCAAAATGGCAGGCTTCAACCTATTTGATTTAAAAAAAAATCCAGGAATTGTGTGTATGAATTTTTATACACTACGTTGTTCACCATTATATTCTCAGTGCTTAGCACCGTGCCTGACACATAGTGGGTGTTGACGTATGTGAATTGAATAATGAATCAATGTAAAAGAATTATATGCAAGTTGCTAAGGAGAAAATGGGAAGGTATGATAAACAAAAGGAATATGTTGAAATCAAACTTATACTGAAACTTCAGAAATAACTGTAGAAAACAGAATTAAGGTGCAATACGTATCATCCCAGGAGCAACAATTAGTATAGCTACTCTCAGTACCACGTCTACACCCCCCCACCATCATGTTCCCAATATACACAAAGGAACCAAATTAAACCAACCACAGATAGAAAAAAAAAAAAAAAGCAAGAATGCTTGGATGGTGAAGAATGCTTGGACTCTCTCCTGGTCTAAGATAAACTTTTCAACCCCCTGTTTCGGTCTCCTAATGAGAAACGGAAATCATGTGACCAGCCCCAGGCTCAAAGAGACTGAGAGGATGAACAAGAGCTCATCCTCCCTCTGGAGCCTCAGGGAGAGTGAAGGTTCTGAGCAGCAATCACGGGGTGCAGACTGCGGGTGGGCGTGTGCTCAGGAAATAAAGATTGCTTTGCATATTCAAAAGAAACAGAAACAACTGCGACCTTTTGAAAAATCCTGAGAAACACATATATTTTTGTTTTACCTTTGCCCCAGCACTAACCCGCAAAATTACAGCTTCCTCAAATCATTTCAATCTGATTTTTTTTTCACAAACACTTCTGAGTCCGTCCTTAGAGGCTTGACAGATCGGTAGAGACCTCAGTCAGAGGACTGGGCGAGCGAGCTCTGTGTTGGGAGCCTCCTGAGTGTTCAGACAGCCGGCCATCCCCCTCTTTCACTCAGCGGGAGCCGCTGCTGGTCCAGGTTTCCCCACCACAGCATCCCTAACAGCAGCAAGGCACCCAGGTGCCGCTGGCATCTCTTAGAGCCTTCAAATCAGCAGCAGGGAAAATTAGGTGCAGCCTCCCGCTTCTCCCTCGGCACAGGACGAAGTCCCTGATCCCCAGCATGGCAACAGGCTAATCACAGCCTGAGCATCACAGCCACTGTTGCCTTGCACAGTGCTTCATTAGCTGCTCCGTTCCCGGACACCCGCCGTCCCTGCAGCCTGGACCGCTCTCTCCACCTATCATCAGTTCTGGCCTTCCCTCCTCCACTCACTTCCGTTCATTTCCTCTCAGCACTCCCATCGGCACCTGGGACTTCATAAGCTGCCCGTCGGTTTCTCTTTTCTTGCTCATCATTGATGACATTGCTGCCCACCCAGCCACCTCCCTTCAATATTTTCCTTCCTTCAGACTGTTTCTCTCTCCTTTACTGCCCACCCCACACCCCTTATTTCTGCCAGCTTCATTGCTATCTGCTTTCTCTCCCACGCTTGTCTTCTGCCTTTGAGACCCACAAACAGTGCATAAGAATGCAGGAAAGACATTATCTAATGCTTAATTGGGGCGGATTGCTATGACTGAGCAAAGCTGTTCCCAGTCGGCTCGCATCACCACCGCCCATACTGTATAGGACGAAAATTAGTTTGAAAAAATTTAAAACCTACCAACAAAGGTTGAAAGACAAGGAAAAGAATTGAAGCTGGTTTCTGGGCAGCAATCTGGGAGGCAGATGGAGTGCACTACAGTAACGCTTGGTGGTAAAACACATCTGGATCCGGACTCTTAGATGCTGTGGGTCAAAAAATGGTGCAGGTCCTCTGGGATGGTTTGCCTTCTCCCAGGCGTGAACATCACGCAGTAAACCAAGACCAGGCACTTACTCAAAAGTGACACTAACCAAGTCAACTCTGCTGTCAGCAGAGTGGTGACTTCCTACTGCACGGCCACTGGACACAGAAAGAAGAGTTTGGGCCAACTCTGAAAGTCTACTGATTGCATCATTCTGGGCAAGTTAGCCACATAGCCCTGATAGTCCGTCTGCGAAATGAAAACACTGACCCAACAGATTTTATGAGGAAAATCTGAGTAAGTGTAAGTAACAGGGCAGAGCCCACATTTATGGGGCATATAGCAGGAGCTGACTTCTCTCATGTGTCTCATTAGGAGAGGATGCAGGGAGACAACTAACATTTGTGCTTTCTCCTCATTAATTCATTTTTCAGCAAAGCTATATTGAAAATCTACCATGTGCCTGGTCGGTTGTGGGCAGAGGAAATACAGTGCTGAGTAAGACAAGTGCCTGGACTCCACGGGTTTACATTCTGGCCGGGGGAGAACGCATACCTGGCTAAACAGATCACGTGATAAACAACAAGGGCTGTGGTTGCAGAGCAGGAGGTTAGAGAGTGGCCAGGAAGGTAGCGGGGATATTTTCGATAAATTACCCTAAAAAGGCTTGACCCAGCCCCGCTTCCTGAGAAAACGCATTTGAACAAAGATGCAAATAAGGGGGGGAAGCAAAGCATGCAAATATCTAAGGAGACTCCTCTGGACAGAAGGAACAGAGGCGCTGAGGCAGGGATGAGCTTGATGGGACTGAGAAGCAGCAAGAAGGCCAGTGGGGAAGATGCGCTCGAGCCAGGTGGATGAAGATGAAGGCGCGTCCAAGACCAGCAGCTGAGGGGGCCTATGGTCCACGATAAGTTGCGTGGGTTGTTATTCTGAGTGGGATGGAAAGTGACCGGGGTGCTTTAAGCAGAGGAGAGGCATGTTCTATGTTAAAGATTTACAGACTCACTCTGGCTGCTTTTGGGAGGGAAGTGATCTGTGTAGGGTCAAGAGTAGGGGCAGGAAGCCCTGTTAGGAAGTTATTGCAATCGCTCTAGTGAAGAGGAGGATGGCTCGGACAGGGACACGAGCGAGGAAGGTGTTGAAAATGGTCAGATTCAGGGCACACTTTGAAGGTAGAGCTCACAGAATTTACCAGTGGATGGGCTGCAAGGTGTGAATGAAAGAACATTCAAGAGTGAGTCCTAAATGTATGACCTGAGGAACTGGATAAATTACAGAGACTGGAAAGTCAGGAAGGAGCTAACTTGAGGCAGAACCTCAAGCATAACGTCTAGATCGTGGTTACTTTGAGAAGCCTACTAGACGTCTGAGTGAAAACACTGAATAAGCAATTACACATGAGTTTCTCCACCTCAGGAAACTGGTTTAGGCTAGAGATACAAATACACAGCCTCGTTTCGTGCTCATACAATTCTGAGATGTAGGAACTACTGTTACCTCATTTTATAGAACAGAAAACAGCCTTGCAGAAACCACGTAATTTGCTTCTGAGCGTAAAGATTACAACTGAAAACAGAAGAAAGGATCTAAATCGTTTATAAATAGCTGGGCTCATAGCTGGGCTGGTGGAGGGGATAAATCTAAGCACAGTTAATAGAAAAAAAAATCTGAAAATGCGTGATTTTGAAATAAATGTGGTTACTGGCAGAGATTTGAGTAGAGCATTAATCATAATATCGAATGACTTCAAAAAGATGGCTCTAGGTTTACAGTCAGTGAAATGCAAGGAGATAGTTCATTAAGCCACAGATACGGAGGAGGCCCAATTTGCCAAGTATGTACCTGGAAAGCAATGAATAAAATTAAAGAAGCCAAATATTTTTGTCTTGGCTCACTACCGACTGAAGAGCGAACATGGAAACCTATAAATATTTAAGAAGATAATGATGAATCTTTTATCACACTTGTGAGTCTCTAAACTGCACCTAAACATCCAGGAAAGGAGGCTGTCTAAACCCTTAGTGTAATTTGAATTCCTCATGGTCTTGACTTGCATATCTATAACCGCCCTTGAGAATGTGTTGAATCACACAGAAAATTCACTTCTTCCTGGATAATCTTGAAGTGTTCCCAGGACAACATAAACTCAGCCGCATTATCAGGATCCAACAAGCCCTTTCCTCAGCTTCTAATTCTATTGTTTCTCTCTCGACACTGATTTTGATTCATTTTGGGTAAGTGATTATTTGGCAACTGCTATACCCACAGCTTGTCCGGTTAAAAGCATCGTTTCTAGACAACCTGGACTTGAACCTCAGCCCCACCACTGGCCAGGTATGTGGTCAAAGGCAAGACGTATAAGCTCTCTGTGCTTTACAAAAACTGTCACCTGTAAAATGGAGATAATAATCGTCTCTTCCTTGTAGAGTGACTATGAAGATTAAATGAGATGCTACAGGCAAAATCTTTGATGAAGTACTTGGCTTAGGGGAAGGAATCAGTTAGTTTGCCTTTATTGTTATTATTACTATTGCTTTTACATGCACTTTGAATTCCTTAGCTTTTTTCCTCCAGAAGAGGAAGAAACAACTGACAGAAAATAAGCACGCCAAAAAAGTAACACTGCCAACCACAGCCACATCTTTAAAAAGTTAATATTTAAATGGATTTGTTGTTTTAGAAATCTCTTGGAATTTCTGTTAGAAGGACCAGGCAGAGTTATTCTTTCATAGACAGAAAGGAAAGAAGGAGGAGGAAAAGTGGCAGCTTCAGCCAGAAGGGCCTGGGGACAGCGGACTGCGGAGGCGACTCTGAAAGGCATCACGAGGCCCCAGAGCCAGAACCGGAGATGGAGACGAGATGAGCAAGACGAGCCAAAGCGGCAGCCCTAGGAACTGTCTCAACGAAGGTCAGCGTTAGGAGAGGAGATGATGGAGGGGGAGTCCTTTGAAAAATGTCCTTTAAAATTATGTTCAGTTCTCTGCTTTAATAAAGTTACCCTTGTGTGAAAATGTAAAAAAATAAAAAAGTGGGATATTACGATCCAATATTGCATAAAATAATTCCTCTGGCCAGTTTACCGGTAATCCTAGGTACAGATGAGAGACCAGGCTTGGTGAGAGTGTGGTACCCACCGCAGCACCCCTGTCAGCCTGGTCTGGAGTAAGGTCTGCTCAGCTCTCTGTCTCTCTCTCCTCCGTGTGAATTCACAGAAGACTTCCCTGAACCTTTTCACCGGGGTGCGCTGTCTAATCACAGACGGTGGATAACTGATTAGAGCAGCATAATTCACATGAACAACATTTTAAACAGACTTTCAAATAAACACCCCATGCCCTCTCGCTCTTATATACCAAACATGAATAACACTGTTTATGTTCTTAGAGAAGTGACTGTGGTCTCAGATGACATTCACCATGCCTGCACTCCAGCAAACACATGTCTCCAGAAGGCATCCACTGGGATGAACAGCAAGACAAGGCAGGCACTGAACATCCAAACCAGATCCCAGACTCAAATCCATCATTTTAACCTTCTTTCAAACAGAACCTCGCACCTGCATTTATATCAGAGGCTCGTGGGTGGTCGGTCCTTCAGGGCCCAGTCCACCGCAGTCACGTCTTAAACCCAGTCGCAGCTGCTGAAATAAATTTTTTTAAACTTCATCCTAATAGAGATAAATACAATTAAAGTCTGGCTTTTTTATTTGCCAGATAAAGCCCAGTGAGGTTAAATGGCTTGAACAACGTGACTGAGCTGTGATGGGAACCACGTTGTCACATGCTGCATTCAGAGCTTCCTAGCCAGTAAACTCACCTCCTTCCCTTCATGTCAACCTTTGTCTTTCGCTCTCTTTCTTTCGCTCTCTCTGTCTCTCTCCCTCTCTCTCCCTTCCTCTCTCTCCCCTCCCTGTCTCCCTCTTTCTTTTAGCTAATTTCCCAACCTCTTCCCAGGCCCCTTGCACCATTCCATGGCTGTAGTGGTAACAAGTCAGGTGTCTTGGGAGCCCTTCCTATCTTACAGGTTCCTGAATGCGGCAGGGTTGCGTGGGGGCAAGCGGAGAACGCTTAACCCTGAAACAAAGTGTGACATGGACCATCACAAGGAAACACAGGACCCCAGTGGAATTAACAAGCAAGAGGGGCCCTGAAGGAAAGGGAGTGGCGTCTCCTGGGAGGAAATGCCACAGACGCATCTGCCAAATGGATGAAGAGGAGAAAAGAAAAGCTAGGAGAAGAGAATGAGAAAGAGCATCCTGGGAACAGGGAATAGCCTCGCGGTGGCCAAGGTGTGTGAAAGGCCTGAGAGCAGAAACTCTGGGTGGCTGACCTGGAGCCCAAGAGGGGCAGAGGCAGCTGGAGGTGAGTTTTGCCTGAGGATGAAGTCATTCTTGGAGTTTCACCCATATCTGATTTAGGTGAGATTTAAGTGAGATTTTGGATGTAGAGTTGACACTGGGAAGGATTAAGATTTTGCAGGCTACTGGGATGGAGTAAATGTGTTTTGCATGGGAGAAGGACATGAATTCGGGGTGGGGGAGGACAGAAGGACAGAGTGCAATGGGCCGAATTATGTCCCCTCAAATATTCATGTGTCGGAGTTCTAACTCCTGGTACCTCTGAATGTGGTCATATGTGGAGATGGAGTCTTTACAGAGGTGATTGAGTTACAATGCGGCCATGGGGGGAGCCCTAATACAACACGACTTATAAGAAGAGGACATGTGGACACAAACAAGTAATGGAGGGAAGACCATGTGAAGGTTCAGGGAGAAGACGGCCGTTTCCTACAAGCCGTGGAAGAAGCCTGGAACAGACGGTTCTCTCACCTCCCTTGGAGGGACCCAAGCCCGCCAAGTCTTTGAGCCGTTACTGTGACCCCAGCCTCCAGGGCTGAGAAAACACATTTTTGCTGTTTAAGGCACCCTGGCTTGTAGTACTTTGTTATGGGAGCTCCAGGAAGCGGAAACGGATTTTAGTTTTTATAGAGAAAGCCAGTACAAATTAAGAGCTAGATGAGCTTTCAGAAGCAGGCAATGGTGAATCGTTACACAGCACATGATGGAATGTGGGTCTTGACCCAGAGCCACTCACATTGGAGCAGACACCACAGTGGGTGCAAGGTCCCTGCACAGAGTCCCTGCATCTGGTGCGCAGTGAGCACTTCCTGCCTCGTGGGGTCTTTGGGTTTGCTGCTTCCCTGGTCAGCTTCTCACCAGCAGACAACGTCCATCAGTTCCTGAAGGTATGCCCAAAGTCCCACTCCGGTTAACACTTGCTACTTGTTCTTAACTTCCTTTGTGTGTTCTTAGCACAGATTAGGTGATGCGATCTTTCACGTATTGTCTTGGGTTTTGTCACACATACTGATGGTGTCTGTCCGTGTTTCCTCCTTCCTGCTTCAGTGGGGGCTGTGTTTTCCAAGCCCCAGCACTTGCATTCTTTGCCTGAGGGCTTCCTCAGGTACTGAAGCCTGCTTTGCCATAAGTGCAGAGCAGTCCTGGAGTCAGAGGGGATGACTGCTTCTTTCCTCATGACTGAGGGCTGGGGGTTTGTAAACACAGACCCCTGCCCCCTCGTTCCATTTCGTGAGACAACTCTGAGGCTGTGAATTCACACTTACGGACAGTGTTTCTTTCCTATCATTAGGTTCACCATTGTCTTTCTTCTCTGACTTGCTGTCAAGAGTTGAGTTGTGTCTCCCAAAAGGATGCACTGGAGTCCTAATCCCAGGACCTCAGAATGTGACCTGATTTGGAAACAGCACCTTTACAGAGGAATCAAGTTAAAATGAGGTCATTAGAGGGGGCCTTCACCCAATACGACTTATACAAAGGGGGAGATCTGGCCATAGAGACAGACCCTGTATGTAGGGAAGATGATGTGAAGACACAGGGGGAAGGTCATGTGAAGACAGAGGGTTGGAGAAACGTGTCTACAAGCCAAGGAACACGTGAGGCTATGTGAAGCAGAGAGAAAGACAAGGAAGAGTCCGTTCCTCGCACCTCCACACGGAGCACAGCTCTGCCAACACCTCAGTCCCTAACTCCTGCCCTCCAGAACTTACGATAATGTTTCTTCTGCATTAAGGCACCCAGTCTTTGGTGTTCTGTTCCAACCCAGGAGAGATGCAACTGTCTTCTCCCTTCAACACACCTCTACCACTGGTTCCTTTCCCCCCAAATCAACTACTTAAACTTGATCTTTTATCTCAGGGTCTGTGTAACAAGGATGCATTTCCCTGAGATACTTTAGAAAAAAATATTGAACATTCTGCTAACTTTCTAGCCCTTCTGATATCTAGAAAATATTCTCCATTATTTAAACCTTAAGAAAGGTTTAAAAAGGAGAAACAACCTGTGTCCACAGAAGAATGGATAAAGGAAATGTTAAATATATATATATATGTGTGTGTGTGTGTGTGTGTATATATATATATATATATATATATATATATATATATATATATATATATATATATATGGCTCAGACATAAGAAAGAATGAAATTCCTCCATTTGTGACAACGTGGATGGACCTCGAGGGCATCAAGCTAAGTGTAATAAGTCAGATAGAGAAAGACAAATACTGTATGATCTCCTTGTTTGTAGAATCATAAAGGATCAAACTCAGGGTGGGGGCTACAAAATGGGAAGGTGGAAATAAAGAACAAGAAAAAAAAAAAGAAAGAAAAGGAAGAAGAGAAGTAGGAAAGAAATAAAGAGGAAAACAGGGAGGAAGTAATACAATAAAAGAGCCCTTAGGACCCAAGGCGTCTGTTGCATGTGAACATGGAGAAAAGAAACAAATTATCAAACAACTCAAACTATTTGGAAAAGGTTGGATCATGCCACAGGGACAGAATCATTGTGCCCAGCTACCTCATGACTTCTTATTTCTCTTTAATAAAACAGGAATTATTAATACATTAATAGGAAAAAACTAAGCCCTTGATTAAAAAATTTCTGGGCATTTTCGAAGAGCCTTATTAGATGTTGCACAAGTTTAAATGCTATTGACCGCAGGCAATTCTCACTGCAGAGGTCCACAGAGAGACTGAAATGGCCACCGTAAAACATTGAATGTCCACCCTGATTCAAGGTCAAACAGAAGTCATCCCTACAGCTTTGCCGACAGCTGGGCTGAATGATTCTACTCAGGCCCACTGCAATGACGGTACTTACGAGAAGGCAACCGTTTCTGCCTTTAAAAACAGGTTAAGATTCCCTCTAGGGGAAAAATAAAAATGTTATCGTGTTGCAAATTTTTTTCCAGAATGATTTGTAGCAGATTTTAAATATTAAAAGGAAAACACTTCTACTTGAAATTTATGAAGGTCCACACTGCCTGACATCGACAGCTCTTCATTCTGCCATCAACTGTTCTCTCTGAGATGCCAGGATGGGTGGAAACCTCGAGGAAGCCCTGGGACTGCAGCCTCCACACACTCCTTCCACCACCCCTACCTGCACTCTCCCCAGACAAGGAAGGGGAGTCGGGACATGCTCAGGACCCAGGCTTTGGAAAGGAAGAAAAGTGAGTGAGAAGAGGACTGGAAGTCAGGAAGCTGAGAAGTGAGAAAAGGCGAATGGCTGGCAGCTAAGTGGGTTTTTTTTTCCTTTCATTTTTTTAAAATTGAACTATGGTTGATTTACAATGTTGTGTTAGTTTCTGGTGTGCAGCATAGTGATTCAATTATACACGTAGATATATTCTTTTTCACATTCTTTTTCATTATAGGTTATTACAAGCTATTGAATGCAGTTTCCTGTGCTCTACAGTAGAACCTTGTTGTTTATCTCTTTTATATATAGTAGTTTGTATCTGTTAATCCCAAAGGCCTAATTTATCCCTCTCCCACCCCCTCTGGTTATCATAAGTTTGTTTTCTACATCTGTGAGTCCGTTTCTGTTTTTTAAATAAGTTCATCTGTGTCATTACTTTAGATTCCACACATAAGTGACAGCATATGGTATTTATCTTTCTCTGTCTGACTTACTCACTTAGTATGATGATCTCTAGGTCCATCCCATGTTGCTGCACTGAGTTCTTACTACATGAAACAAAACGGGTGAGTCTATCAATGAACAAAGAGAAGCGGTCAACACATAATTTGTATGTAACATAATCTAAGTGTAAGAATGTTCTGTTGAGTTAGTTAACAATGAGCAATGACTATTCTAATAAACTGGACAACTTAAAGGAATGTCATATTTTATCTTAAAGGACTTTCATAAGCCACAAATTCCCAGTCAAGTTTCAAGCATCACGTTTAATCCTAGTAACCCAAAATTTAACACCGCATTGTAGTTTAGGGCTAACAGCTTTTCTTCTAGTTTGGATGTGATACTATTACAATGTCAGAAAAGATATATCATTGCTATTTTGTAATTACTTTTAAATTATTTTCATAGGAGGAAGCTATAAAGAACCAGGCTACGTCATATAAATAACTGAAAACAAGATTAAACAGAAAGGTCAAATATTTGATTATGCAAAAAGCTCTGGAACTCCAACTAATCACATATCTCACAAAATTGATATTTTAAATACACACATCTATTTAATGAACATGTAAACATATCAACATCTTTGTTCCAATCAACATCTATTGGAACAAAGAAGGCAATTCTTTCATTGAATAAATAATTACTGAGTGTCAAATAAGTGTACAGAGTTGTGCCAAGAATCTGTGGGACTCAAACTGAACAAGACTGAGACCCTACCCAGTAGTCAAGATAATTGGACCACACGTAATTTCAACATAAAGTGGTATATATTCAGGAATTTGAAAGTCAGGCAAATGGTGTCATGAATGCAGAGGAGAGAGGAACTAACAACTGACCCATCTTAGCTGTTGAGGGGAGATAAGACTTGAGACACAAATTTTAACTGGATCTGAAATGATGGGCTTGGTCCTCATAGATGAGTATGGACGAGAAGGGGTTTGAGGGAGGAGAAAAGCCTCAGAAGAGTGAAGATGTGTGAAAGCTCATATGTGATCTGGTGACAACCAGCCCCACTTGACCGGAACAAAGGGACCTTGTGGTGAATCTCAGAACAGAACACAGAGTCAGAATGAGAAGGCCTGGGGGCCGGGTTACAGCCAGTGGAAGGAGGCATCGCATCCAGTCTGATGCTCCCAAAAGTTTAACGTGGAGTCAGAGTGCAGGATGCACTGGAACAGCGAGTGTCTAGCTCAGGGCTGGCAAAGTCAAATGCACGTCCAGGCCATGAAGACACTGTGAAAAGGTACTCAGTTCTAGCCCATAGGAAACTTGGTGGGTCCAATTCCGCCAAACACCCCAGTTCTCTCGGAAAAACTGGAAATCCAGGTTTTCATGTGAAATACTCTAATTCACAGATGTCCAGTAATTCAAAAGGAACGTTTTATTAATCAATTGATTGACTGATTGACTGACTGATGCTCGAAAGCTGAATTTAGTCCACATGCTGACAGCTTTTAATGGGAACACCAGTAACAAGGATGTTAGAGTGATCTTGGCATGAATTTGTGAATTCATAAGGCCTCATGTTGGAGAGCAACGAGCATTACTGTATTTTAACCATCCTTTCTTAGAGTTTGATCAACTGACAAATTAGCCTTGAATACATAGCAGTTAACAAACTTAAGTCTACATGATTCAGAAGGAATTTAAAAATTCCTGGCGGAAGCACATCACAGTTATATAAAATTCTGAAATTTACAGATTGAATGAAAAAAAACCTAATGGAATCATGCCATAATCATATCAAATCACTGAAAACACCATATTTGTGACCCAATGATAATTATGAAGTTAAAATTAGAAACAGTAAGTTGAGAACTCAGTACGAGCAGCAGCTACGTGGTCCTGAATGAAGATTCATTTACTATTGCCAGTAACATCCGAAAATGACTGATTAAATGAAGAGCTCTTTTTAGTCCTTCCTACATCCAGTCAGAAGGTTGTTTTTCCCCCACAGGTAGTTTTAATCATGGAAATATTTTCAATACTTGTGATATAGAAAAAGAGGTTGACTGGTACTATGTTAATTTTTTTTTTAACTGAAGTAGAGTTGATTTACAATGTTGTGTTAATTTCTGGTGTACAGCATGGTGATTCAGCTATTCACACACACATATATATATATACACTCTTTTTTGTATTTTTTCATTATAGGTTATTTCAAGCTATTGAATATACTTCCCTGTGCTCTACAGTAGGACCTTGTTGTCGATCTAATCCGTATATAGTAGTGTATATTTACCTAATAATTTGTTCAGACCAACAGCGCTACTCGCATGGATTACATGAAGCCAAATCATCTTCTTGCAACTCTCTCTGTGTCTCCTATGCTCACGTTAAGTTTTTAATAAGTTGTGTTTACAGAATCGGGGAAAACCTCTGCAAGAAGTGAGATAAAGGAGCTTCTAAGCATCCACAGTCCTGCTGTCAATAACCCAGGAAGGAAGTCTTTAGGGAGAAACCAGAGCCCACAGAGGAGACTGAGGCAGAAGCAGAGTTATTTTTTCCCAGCATATAAAATTGATGTTATTTTTTTCTATACCTTGATGAAAACAGAAAACGTTTGGTAATATACTATGATGCTCCGCATTTCAAATAAAACTGGTGCCGAGAGGAGCGTCACCTCCTTCTGCAGGACGAATGCAGATTTTAATGGGAAAAATACTGTAATCTACAAATAAGAGCACCCACAACATGCAAACCAGGTGAGCTCTGGCGTTTTCCACGGCCTCTGCATCTAGATTTGAACAGACCACAGGGAATTTCAAAGGCCAAGAGCGGAGTCTCCCTCTCTTCCAAAGCTCCTCCTTCCAGGAGCCAGGACAGTGGCCCTACTGTGAACTGCAGGTTTTGCAGGTGAGCCTTGGGGGTGAGGCCTCCCTCTCCTCTGCCTGGGGGTCTGCCTGGGGGCGAACGCTTCTGAGAGTGGCCCCTCCAGGCCCGGCTGGAATGAGACGGGCTTGGCCGGTCAGGTGTGTCCGGGTTCCCACCCAGAAAGGGCTCCCCGAACGAAGGTGAGAGAGTTCACCCTGTAAACCAGGTTAGCCGAGCAACCATGTGGTCAGCAATAAAGAGACTAACGCCTGTTTAAAAAAATAGAGCTGCTTTACGTAGGCATTCTGGTCTCACTGCCACCAGGTAAATTGCAGATCACTTCCATACAGGAGGAAACTGAGATTCAGTGAGGCCCCCAAAGCGGTAGGACCATCCAGGGGCAGAACTGAAACACAAAATCTAGGCCAGAGCTCGGAGTCGAGGATCTTTACAGTACACCCTGCGCGCCCTTCAGAGAAACCGAAGTGATGGACGGTTTCTCATCTGAACAGATGGAAAGGCAGCGAAAGCAGGAGATCACTGAGTGGCCAGCAAAGGAAGCAGGTCTGTAGAGACAAAAGGCTGGAAGGGGAACGTCCAGGGTTACTGTGGGGCCTCCAGTCCCTGTTCCTCACTGTTCCCCTCATTCTTTATCCTTCTCACTGGGATTCCGCAAGGTACTCCGGTGTCCCTTCAGCAACCCAGACGGGGTTCTCTGACTCACAAAGGAAGACATGCTCCTACACATGCATGCCGCCGCAGCAGGGCAGCTGGCTGGAGACACTCAAAGGTTCTCACGTTGTAAGGACCACACTTCACCTGGAGTGACACGCACCAGCATTTCATCTTTGCAAACGCAGCTGTGCAGAAGAGCAATTCAAGTTTGAACCGCTTGCAACTTAACAATGTGTACCACTGTCTTACCAATAAACAGCTGTAGAATTCTGGGAGATTTACTATGGATTGTGAACTTTTAGCAGAGCAGAATCGATCCTGAAGCACGCATAAGAGTGGTTCATTTGTGTCCCCCTTGCCTGTATTGCCACTAATCTGTCAGCACCACGTTTTCAAATTTCCTTGGTCATCTAAGAACTCTGCTGTTGATCACCTTTGGGATGTTGCAGGTCTGGACCACAAGTGCTCGACACCCAGGAGAGAGAGAAGAGCAAGGCCTGGGAGGCAGCCCCTGCATGTCACAGGTGAGACTGAAATATTAAAGAGGATGAATCATCGGATTAAGTGCGAGAGACCGGACATGACCGAACTGGACCAAGAAGGCTTTGAGAGGGACTGAGTCACGGTGGGAAAGAGAGCCTCGTGGAGCCGCGAGGAGGTGGTTTTTCCTGAAAAACGAGGAATAATCTATGCCGACTTCACATCAGTTGAGACTTCTCAATCAAAATATTTTTTTTTATAAAACCAGACATTGCAATTGCTGACCCAGTCAAATCACAGCGCACACAACCGTGCTCAGGGTCTGTCCCTTAGCCGAGCCACAGCAGTGTGCAGACTTCTGCTCTCCACTGAAACTTTGAGCCTCTTAACAAATCGTTTGTTCTTTATCCTAATTCTCTTAAGTTTGGGGAAGTAGAAAGTCATTGGCTTGTAATTTCTCTGACTAGGCCTGCAGCATGGATTCTTCAATTTTATACTGAAAATGCACTTCGGATCCAATAAGCAAGGTTATTGTCACATAAGTAACATACTTACGTATTTTATATATTTATTATCTATGTGTAACCACATCTAAGTTTATATCTATAGTATTAAATAAGTGCTTTCTCTGGAAAAAAAATGTGAAAGTATTAGGATAACCTGCTAAATGCAGACAGCAAAGATCAACAATGGAAGCGCTAAGAAATGTCACCTCACTGTTCCCTATGTCACCCTTAGGATTTCTCCCCAAACATACATCCCCAAAGAAAAATTATCCCTAAGGTCTTTTTAGGGGTTGTGGGCGAGGCCACAACATGTTTTATGTTGTCTGGAGACCTGACCCTGTCCCGCAGTTTGCAGAGACCAAAACCATCCGGGGACTGCTGTTTCCTCGCTGTTTAAGTTCTGCAGTGACACTGACTCCTCCCACTCCCTGACTTCCGGATAGCAGGTAAGCGGTATTAGCATGTCCAGCATCCTGCTGCTGCTGAATTTGGCTTTATAACTACCACTGGCTGAACTAGACTGGATAAACGACAATCAGATGTTGCAACTTGTGGGTTCTTCTGCACTAAAAGATACTCAGTCATCTGCCTTCGCTGCCAAATTGTCAAGAGTGATGAGTTCCCAGATGACAAGTCCTGAACTGGTGAGGCTGGTTCCTACCCGATCAACAAACATATAAGGAAAAACAAAAAAAAAACTTCCCCCAGGGCAGGACAGCAGTTTCCTGGTCCTTATGCCATCTACTGGGGCCTTGGCTACCAGGATTCAGATACTCTTGCTTCCTCAAAGGCTTATTCCCTTTCCAGATCTCCTGTACTTGGCTCTAGGCATTCCCACATCTTATGCTCAGGCATGGTATCCTTCTGGTCTACCCTGAACTCGCCCTCAGGATAGCTCTGCCTCTGGCCATGCCCTTGGTCCTCTGTAGCAGCATCTCTCCATCTGCTCCCCTAGGTCCTATATCCATCTCTGCCCCATCTTTGCCTGCACCCTGGCCTTCCTTCCTGTCTCCCCTGCCAACACCCTGAGTCACACCTACCACCAGGGCATGACAGTGAGGGGTGGTCAAGGACTAGATGCTCATCTATGCTGGGGTTTCCACAGGCTGCCATCAGCCCTCCCTCAGTGTTTTAACTGCACTGAGACCCAAGAAGCTTAATCTCAGACATGATCACTGAGTATCCCCTATTCTGAATCTATTTCTTATAATTAAACTTTAAAGGTAAGAAAAGAACTTTTGATGTGATAATAACATTTTTCACTAACATTCTTCTGTTTAATCCTATTTTCAGCAGTGTTGATGAAGTACTTCCCCCACCACGCCTGGTTCCTTCATTATGATACTATTAACCCACCACTATAGATGTAGTTTGTTTCTTCTCAGACTTGTACTTTCCAATTTTGTTTTCTTTTTCTATAGCTGGTAGGCAGAGCCACACAAAATCTATCAAGTAACTCTTGAGAAAGCAAGATTTATGCCATGAGCCAAAACAGCTCTTGCTATAATACGGCAAGTGAAGATATTCTTAAGATTTATCTTGTGCCCCATTGTCCATCATTCCTACTTAAAAGCATTACCATACCCAGGACCATGCATGTACTGTCACCACTGTGGATGGGTCATCACAGATTTTAGGTGACCCCACAAATGAGCTATTTTAACCAAAGGGTGGTAGCTGGAACTTTCATAGTCAATCTTTCCTCACCTCACAAGGATCATAATAAGATAAGTCCTGAGGGAACAATGCAAGTTACATTCAAGGCCAACACAGAGAGGGATTCCTTTCTTTGGAATCCCTTTGATCCATGCACAACCCAAAAAAGGATTGTAGTCTCACTTAAGTAATGTAACAGTGGTATTTTGGAAATACAGACTTTATGTAACACTCTTCCCTTCAAGCTAAGAATGTCTTATAAGTCACATCTGAATGGTACTCTATTGTAAAGGAATATTAAAAGATTTTGGGAGGAAGTCAACCTTAATTTTTTAAAATGTTTTAAGTTAGAGTAATACCACCTATGCTTGAAAGATCTCATGTCTCCTTTCTACTTTCCTAGTTTCCAAAACTAGGATTTGTACCATGAGTACCATAATGCAAACCTATTTTTTCCCCTCAGCCTATCTGTTTACATTTTACTCCTGATTTCCTAGGGCCTCAAATTTCACTCTTAAAACTAATATTTGGAAAGAAAATATTCTGCAACAGAAAATTTAATGAAATTTCTATTTTAAGATTTGAGGTTATGTCATCATGATCTCTCCAGACCTTTCAGACAAACAGAAGGCTGAAATAGTCGGCAGCCTAAGGTAGCAGAGGTCATGGACAGGGAAGGTGCTGAAGAAGGACTCTAAAGTCCTCCTCGCAACCGTGAACCACGGCTGTCCTGGGAGGCCCACTGTAAAGCGGTAAAAGTATCACCCACACGTGAGAATATCATTGTTTTGTAAAAGGAGAGCTGAGCAGTTCTGGTTGCCCTCTTTCAGGCAGAAATATCACTATGGATCTTCCAGGTGCCGCTTGAAAACTACAACCGAGAATCAGAGGTGCCCATCAGACCTGCCCTCCTTTTAGAGACAAATGACACCGTCTACTACTTACTGGTTAACTTCCACTAGACCGTGTAGCTCTACTCTGGTTTCAGGAACTGAATTTGACTCTGAGGCATTGGAAAAGGATTAGAACTCTAGCTGACTAGGATGAGCCTACAGTAAGAAAGACCCTGTGTTAAATATAAACGGCAAAAATTCAGATCAAGTGTTCTAAGTAATTTCACATTTTAAATGGTAACTTCTCTCTTTTTATTTTCTAAAATATATGCTTTTACTTCCAACATCCTAATTTCACTACTGAAAAGCAGGTCATCCTTCCCAACAAGGAAAGCAAGACTTTAATTTTACAAATTACATCCAGTGTGTTTATGCACGAGTCAGTAACCATCTGTTAAGTCTGTGTTGTTAGGTATCATCTTTCACACCCACTGTTAGAGGTATACTACAAAACCAATTGCTGTCCTGTTCCCATCTCCTATTCCATTCCTCCTCATGTCTTCCCCTCCACCAGGTTTCTCCCTTACTACTCTGAGAACTCTCTCGGAAAACCCTGGCCTCAGAGATTTGCACGTGCTCTTCCACTGCCTCAAACCTTCCCCTACTAGTCTTTTGTGGTTACTCTCACATCCTTTTCACGTCCTTGCTCAAATGTCATTTTCTTATGGATGCTTGCCCCAATTATCCCATCTGAAGATCCATATTCATCCTCCCCTGTGAGACTTCTGACCCCACTTCTCTCTCCTTTCTTTGTCATTCGTTATCTTCTGATATAATAAAAAACTTGCTTGTTTATTTTTCTCATTTCCTCTCTCTACCCAATATAATGTAAACTCCATGAGGGAGGGACTTTAGTTTGCTTTATTCAGTCTGTATCCCAAACACTTTGAAGAGTGCCAACTGCTCAGTAGCTGAATGAAGAAGTTGTTTTGCTAGTAGTAGTATTGGGTTTGAATTGACTACAATTTTCTTACTACCTGGGATAATGGAAATGAGAGGTAAATCAAAACTAACTGCCAAAAAAACTGAAAGGTTTTGACTAATAGTTCCAATCAGTATGCAACTGATTTTTCAGTCATAGCCCACATAAAAGAACACAGATTTAACAAAGACTTCCTGATGAGAAAGATGATGTTAAAAGCCAGTGGATGGAACAATGTAATTAATACTAACTTGTTTCTTTTGGAAGCCATGGGTACCTTTTATGGAAGGAGAATTTAGATTAAGTTTGTACCTCCTCTAATTAATTTCCTCCCATATTGCCAGCTAGGTTTGAATAGCAGTAAAGTAACCTCCTTAGCTTATAAACTTGGTAGATCAACTTTTTGAAAGCTGTTTTTTTGGTCCACTAGCCTCCTGTCTCTCATATATTATGTTCATCTCTCTAAATTTGGGGTTACAAGGCATTTAATTCAGGCAGATTAACCAACTTCTTAAGGCTGGTCATTGGGAATTAAAATATCGCAGCCCAGCAATGTCTTACGTGAGCATCGTGTCTAGAATTACTCCATCACAGCATCCCTCTTCTGGAGTATTTACCAGGCCTTCAAAGAAATTGTGAAACTGAAAATTCCATGGCTTGCATGCAGATTTAATTTGGAATTGTTGAATGTCACAATGCTGCCTCTGAGAAATAAAGCTCTAGTAAGTAGTTAAGTCTGATGAATTTATTCAAAGACTCTCAAAACTGCAATGGGGAACACAAAGAGAAAATCAATCTCTGCAGTGCACAGAGTCCCCCTCTCACCACCAAAAAAGCCACAAGCAGCTAAAATGAGAAATCTGAAGTAGCTTTAAAAAAAAATCTACAGGACACTTCCAATTACAAAGCATATCATTTTGGATCATATAAAAACAGATTTTTTTTTTGGTAACTGCATATCATAATCTTCCTATAATGAACAGAGATATTTGAGAATTCATATAAATAGTATTTACTTTCCTGACTCATATGACTTCAACATGTATTTCCTAAATCTAAAGCCATTTTTAAAAATATCTATTTTATGCAAAGACAAATCACAGGAGGGCAGAAGAATACTATGGTGTATAGTTAAAAAGAGGTAAGTCTAACTATCATGGCAGAAGTTGATAAAACATCTATTTTATATGGTTTGTTGGCCTGGAGAAAATATCCAAGGCAAATATTCTACAAAAATAAAATTCCCCCAGAACTCCGTGTTTGCAAAAATGAAACCTAAAATTTCAGTTCTCAGTATGAATTTTCTTCCCCCACCCCCTTTTTAATTAAAATATAGTTGATTTATAATGTTGTTATTAGTTTCTGGTGTACACCATAGTGATTCAGTTATATGTATGTGTGTATGTATATATGTGTGTGTGTGTATATATGTGTGTATATATATATATATATATATATATATATATATATGTATATATATATACTTTTTTCATATTCTTTCTCATTTCAGGTTACTATAAGCCATTGAAAATAGTTCCCAGTACTACAGTATGAATTTTCCAAAGCATTCATTTGCCACCTGTATCCAAATCCCAATTTAGAGCACATAACTTTGCTAAAAATAATAAACACAGAAGTGCCCACTGGGTAGGATTCTCCTGAAAGTCCTTCTGTCTTGTTCATAAATATATCTACCCCTGTTCCCACCCTTCCTTCCAGCTCCAGTAGGGAATAACTTCTTTCTAATCAAGGCTAACCTCTCTGAATGTGCTTGGACGTGGGCCCCTGCAGTATTCTCAGAAATCCTAGCTCAGCAGCTATTCTCCTTCTCTGTACCTTAAAACTTTTTCAGAACCACTGAGTCTAGCATCTGCATACAGTCGAGTTTCTTCCATGTTGACATCCTCCCCCAACAATAAAACCTGCACTGCATCTCATTCCCAGCCCACTCCCTGACTCACACACTCACACAGATGGATGAGGACAGCATTGGGCAGCATTCTGTAAGACCTGATGGTTATGCAAACACAGAATCTAAAATTAAGGATAATATCCGCCTAGGCTGGTCCCTAGAGTTCAACCACGTCTTGAGAGTTCAAAAGAGACACATGATCACTAATCAGTCACTATTGGTCCAATTATTAAACCACTGTTCAGTGAACCAAAACATTTTATTTTGCTTTCATACTAGCAGCAATGAATTATTTAAAAAAAAATAATCTATGTTTTCTTCTAATAGTTTCCTAGTTTTAGCTCTTACATTTATGTTTGTGATCCACTTTGAGTTAATTTTTGTATATGGATGGGGTAAAGGTCTACATTTTTTAATTTGCATATGTATATCCAGCTGTTTCAGCACTATTTGTCATTTACCACTGAATTACTCCGACATCTTTGAGAAGTTTCCCAGACTTACTTAATTATAACATAATTATTTTTGAGCATTAATTATTATGTCACAGAAATATGGACTACCTTTTTGGTAAATGTTTTTATAAAAATTATTTAATAACATATTAAAATGTTAATTTTAAAAGCTAGAAAAGCAAAAGTATATGTATGTATCTGGAGTGTTGCAAACCAAAATATATACACAGAGGTTATTGGATTTTGATTATATTATGGATAATTTTACTTTCCTCTTTGGGTTCAATTGCATCTTCCCATTTAAATCTACATATAAATTATAAAAACAATTTTGAAACTTTAGCAAAATTCTTGATTCAGAGGTTCCTCAGAATTACATTTTATTTAAAGCTATAATTAGAAGAAATAATCATATCAATAAATAAAGTTGAAGTAGAGTAGTAAGTCAGACAGAAAAGGGGAAAATTTCTAGTTAAAAGTGCCTTACAGTTTTCTAAAAGCAACGTCGGATTCTATTTGACAACTCCATTGTTAAATTGAATGTTCTCAAAGGAACAGACTCAGAATTTTACAGTTAAACCAAATGTTCTCAAAAGAATATATTCTTAAAGAGAAAAAAAAATCAATGATTTCGGCGTAGAATTCCATTGTGGAATCACACTCAGTTTTAATGTTGCTCGATTTTAATGCTGACACTCCCTTCACACTCAGCAGCCATCAAGGACTTTCTGCTAGAATTACACAGTATATGCAAAACATCAACGATTAACAGTTTAACTTTTTTTGGAAAGATTTTTTCCCCCTAGATTTTAAGGTAGGAAGATAAAAATGACAATTATTAACACTTCTATTTCTTTATCATTTCCCTTTCTGTCTCTTCTTTTATAAGAGATAGTTTTGGCAGAGCAGGACTTGCCTTTTCAGGAACTTCTCATTTTACGTTCACAATATCAGTGATGCAAATAGCCCTGCAAGTGCGTATGTGTGTGCGCACACGCGTGGTGAGCACGTCCTATGACTGTGGCCTTATACACGACGATTTGAAGATAAACTGAAACATGGTGAAAATTATAAGGAGTACCAAGTGGGCGTAGTGTAAGGGCTAAAAAAGCAAAGTAGGAAAGTTGCAATTCATCTTCATGTTCAATTCAGGTGCTGTCTGAACCTTGCTTTCTGGTGATTTCTGATTGTTAGAACACTCAAGTTGTCTCCACATTTTCCAAATGATGAACAGTGCTGTATAAAACCCTCCTTAACCCCCTCTATAGGCTGCATTTTTTCTTCCTTCTTCCTTAATTGGGGTTAGTATGCTGTGCTTAGGGATTATGGATAAATAACTGTTTAATCTAGTGTATCTCAAGGAATATTTACAATGGAGATGTCTTTCTTTTCCACATTATAAAGGCTCTTAACATGCAGAATATAGTAAAATACTTAAAAATAAGTTCACAGGATTTCTCTGAGTAGTATTAGAGTAAGATATAAAATAATGTCCCTAAATATTGGTCCAAAGGGTATTATATGAGATAAGTGAGTGAAAAGCAGTATTCTTTTACTATTCAAAATACTCAACATAAATACAGTTTTAACAATTAGAAACCACCTAAGAACAAGCTTCTGAATTGGATACAAAACCCAATTTCAACTTTTCTACTCCACTACACACTTGTAGCCAAGTACCACTTGGAGAAGTCTTGTGAACCCATTTTAAAGTATTTTCCTATGTTCTACATATTAAGAATCTCTATAATGTGAAAGAGAAAGGCAACTCCATCAGGAATATTTGAGATACACTAGATTAGCCTGTTATTTATCTGTAATCCTTAAGCAGAGCGTGTTAACCTTAATTAAGGAAGAAAGAAGAAAAAATGCAGCATACAAAGGAGGCACAGGAGGGTTTTATAAAGCATTGGTCATCATTTGGGGAAACTGGGGACAACTTAAGTGTCTGTTGATAAAAAATTATGGAAGTAAATTACAGTACACCTGTTTAGTGACATACTCTCCAAATATTAACTAGAATGTGGTAGAAAGATACTTATTGACATAAATATTGTCACATGTTCATTTTAAGACGACTTATATGTGGCTGGTGAGATTAGGAGTAATTTTTAAGTTTTGTCTTTAATTTATCTAGAATAAAAAAAAAATCTTTGTACATAACATCAGTAGAAACTCATCCAAATCTCAAAATCCAACTATTGGAATGATACTTCCAAAAAATATACATTGCCATTAACTTTCTCCATTAGAGGGCAGCTCCTGTTAGGAAGATTTCTTGTCTGAACTATCTAAAATGTGCAGCAGAGACCACTCAAGGTTGACCTCTTTCTACTATGTTAAGACTATTTTGCTTTATATAGTATCTGATCTTGACTGATAAGAGTGAGAGGTTAGTAAATTTCTGATTAAACTAGTAACAATATTGCACATGTTACTGTGTTAAAATATGCTTATTTAGAAAGGATGTCTTTATGATATCCAGAAATATTGTAACTATAAGAAAATACAAGTAACATGTGGATCCCAGCTACCAGGGCCATACATGAAATTTTCCTGTCTTGGGGGAAGTAGGCCAACAGAGCAGTTTAGAGTTGGACTTTGGGTTTAGGTGAGCCTTGAGGTGAATCCTGGCTCTGCCATTTATCCATTTTGTTGATCTGGACAAATTACTTAACCATCTTAAGCTTCAGTTTCCTTACTGTCAAGTCGAAATGATGAAAGGACCTACCTATAGTTTTGTCATGAAGATTAAATGGCAAAAAAAACCCCAGAAAGATGTGTGTTTGGTGTTTGCTTAGGACAATTTGTGCTCAGTAAATAATAAAAATACATAAATGCTGCAGACCCCATTCCCTGATCATTCACACACAGCTGCTAGTTATTTTTTGGCCAGTGTGTGGAAGGGAAACCAGCTTGCAAGGGAGTCGGGTTGTGTCCTATAAGACAAGAAAACGTAGTACCAAGAACAACATCATTTAAAATGTGTTAGTAAAACAGACATCACAAACACCCCAAGGAAAACTTCATCAAACCCCAATGTTGAGATGTCACCTAACAAAGAAGAGTTGGCCCTCACCCCCTCAGATTTTTAATAGATAAGCTCTCTTCCTGCAGTTCAAGTCATTAAGACAAAAATGTTACTTTGGATACTCTTTGAAATATATTTAAACAGGTTTTTTTTTTTCTTAAGATTGCATGTTATACTACTTTCTTAGGAAGCCAGATACACTTTCAAAGCCTCTCTGAATTATCCAAAACTGAATAAAAATCTCTCAGGACTGGCTGATATTAGTATGTAAAAAGAGGGATTAATGTAAAGGAAAAGAGTGTGTCTATATGTGTGCATACACATGCCTACACGTGAAGTTAATCGACGTGCTCTAAAAAAGTGTGTTAGAGGCTATTTGCACCATCTGTAAGGTGAGCAGGGCAGTAATGCGACCACAGTAACAAACAGGCTTTCAAGGAGGAGGGGGTTTTAAGAGTTAAAGATACACATCATTATTAATAAAATGAATCCTATCTTTTCAACGTCTAAAAGAAACTTCTAAAATTAAAGGTGACATTTAAATTATTAATTTGCTTGGCAAAATCATGAGTGAACAAATTAAGGTGAGACAATAAAATGGTCTTTTACCTAACTATCTATCCAGCCAGAGTTACATAAAAGGTAAAATTCTTATGTTCCAAAGCTACATCTAAGTAGTCCTGGATTTACAGTAAACTGCTGTGGGGCAGCATTGTTAAAGTTGTAAATAAGAACCACACACACACACACAAAACGAGTCAGATCAGCTAACTTTTAAAAATATATGATTGAAACAAAATTATTATTTGATGGGATGAGTGCATTAAAGTAATAACAAAAATAAAGAATGGGTCAGGGGAAATTGGGAACTTTTTTTTTTGGAAGGAGGAGGTAATTAGGTTAACTAATTAATTGATTATTTTGATGGAGGCACTGGGAATTGAACCCAGGACCTGGCGCATGCTAAGCGTGTGCTCTGCCACTGAGATATATATACCCTCCCGGCACCCCAAGAACATTTATTAAATTTACTCTAGCTTCCTGGGATATGTTTGAAGATTAGGTGCAGTGTATGTCATTGATGTTCTTTGCATGGTAGATCTTGCCGCTTACTGAAACAGCCCATCTCAAAAGTACCCCTGTACTTCATATAGTAATAGTAATAATAATAATAACATATTAAAAAGTACAACTCTTATTTTGAAAATATTACCAATCACTTCTGAATGTGCTAGCCAAGAGCTCTACATTTGTTTGAGAAGTTCTCTAACTTGACTCCAGGTGTACCTCTCAGGCTTAATACTTCTGATCTGCAAAATATTGGTACTGGTGTACATGTAAGGGTTCCAAATCTAAACAAGGATCTCCTAACACCACATTATTGTCACGTTGCCCTGAAAAGTCAGATTATGATTCATTAAGTCCTCTTACTCCTCTTACTTTACTCCAAATAACAGACTGTCAGAAACAGTAACTGGACACTAGGACCATCTTCACTAGTTCTTCCAACATAATAACCATGTGAAAGGGAAGATGAGGCAGGGGAAGAGAATATAGTTTGGAGAGCTGCAGAAATAATCTAGTTCTACTCTTAAATCTGCAGATGAAAAGTTAAAATTCATGGGTATTAAGCACCTTCTATCTCATATCACAGAGCCCGTCAGTAGGAAGTCCAAAATGCCATGTAGAAAGAGCCCTGGCATTTGCATTCAATGCCATGTGCTATAAGCCAAGCTAATTTGCAGTCTCTGTGAGTATAAAGTTACACACTTTGGCTTATAATCTTTGGTTATAGAAAAAAAAAGAGTGAAAAAATATGAGGGGAAGAATGGTGGTGATTTGTACGAGTCAGTATTTCCTTTCTTATCAGCGGGTTCAGTAAGTTTGCCTACCAAAGAATGTCTTGTTAGTTATACCAGTTCCTTAAAGTATTGTGAATGCTTTGAGCCATTGCACGTACACTAAATCTACTTGACAAATACATGTTGGGTTAAAACTTCATTTGGACTATTAAAATTAATCATAATCCACTGATATTTTTGAATGTAACTTAAAAGTGCAAACTCACAACTCTGTTCAAGTCACAGACCCAGTTAGAGTGCCTGATACAAAGATGTATCTTTTAAACTCCTTCAGAGCCTGCATTACAAGGGGTCCCAGTGCCCAGTGGGCAGAAGCACTTTGGGGGCAGTTAGTAAAGGGGATATTTTTCTGAACAGTAAGGCAGCATTTTAGTATTTTACCGATGTGGCTGACTTGCAAATGAAGCCATAAGCCCTGCTGAATACTCTGCTGGATATATCGTTTTTATCCCACTGAAACATCAATACACTTTGATCAAACCATTTGCACTTTCTTCAAGTGGTCAAAATGGACACCAGGTAAACAGGAAGATCCACTTTAGAAAAAAGTTAATTTTCTCTCTGAATCTGAAAGATTAAGAGAACTGTGCCTTAATTTTTTTTTTTTGCCTTTCATTGCTAAAAAGTATGCGAATTATTGCATTGACTTCTACGTGACCTACACTGACAATAGCATCATGTTTAACAATAGACATTAGTCTACAATGTATTGACATTTCATCCGATTGGAAAGCACTTCACGGACGGTGATTTCTGGGGGGAAAAAGCAATTATAAACAAAACAGCTTTCCTAAGCTATGTTAAAACTGTTTGGAAAAGTCAAATCAAGATTATTTGTCTGTTCATAGAAAACAAACTTATAGTTACCAAAGGGGAATGTGGGGGATAAAGTAGGAGTCTAGGATTAGCAGATAAAAACTACTGTATATAAAACAGATAAACTTAGTCCCTCTGTAGAGCACAGGGAACTATATTCAATACCTCGTAATAACCTATAATGAAAAAGAACATGAAAAAGAATATATGTATGTCTGTATAAATGTATAACTGAATCACTGTGCTGTACACCAGAGACTAACACAACATTATAAATCAACTATACTTCAATTTTTAAAAAAGGGAATAAAAAAAGATTATTTATTGAACTCTTGGTGAAACGCTATTTCAATATTTGTTTTAGAATATCACTGCTAATTAAAAGAAACCATTATTTCAAGTTATAAAATGCAAATATATTAGGAGACACCTAGGAGACAGACAGGACTTAAAACAATCATTGCATAAGAATTCTCTTACAGCCCAGCCAGCTCCAGGCAATGGGAAGGCACCTCACTATAGCAGCTTGAAGAAATCCCGACACAAAGGACGTCAGAGCTCACTCTGCCTCATTCCCAGGAGGTCCCCACAAAACCCAGAACCGTAAGGGATGCTCTTTATTTCCAGTGAGGAAATAGCTGTGCCCTGAATGCGGTTCCTTTGAGGAACAAAACGTAAAGTCTGGCCTCTTCCAACGGCACCTCCTCCACACAGCTGCTGACCAGACCACACCTGACCTCCATGCTCTCCCCTTGGAGAGCCCTGATTAATAAACATTCCAGGAAACACTTCTATTAAATCCCTGCTTTTCCTGTTTCAACATCAGCTTCTAAATGTACAAAATTTCAACTGGAATTTATCAATTCCAGGAATGGAAGCCCCATCATGTCCTTAAAGTGATGTGAGCATTTGAAGGATAGTCTTATCTTTAAAGATGATACTGAATCCCGAAAAACCAGCTTCCCAAAGGTTGTAGGTATGTCCCTTTCATGGCTCTGATGTCACAGTGGTTACGAATCACCACAGCTCATCAAAGCCCATCGGAAAAGAGACTTCCTATTCGTTTGTAGAACCATCTTTGTAACACCACTGTGGTTCATGTACTCAGGTTGCTAGTATCTCTCACTTAACCTTCCTTCCTGGAGATTCCCGTTGTGTCTCTTTGGAAATAGGGAGGGGAGAAGTTAATATTTGGTTTGCTCATTTGTTCAACAGAGAACTGAATCGAAACTCATTCTCTCCATGTCCCAGAAGAGGCTGGGATCACGCTGTGACATCAGTAACAGAAGAAGCTCCTCTATTATGGGCATTTCTTAAGAGATGAGCATCTCTGGGTACCATTCGGAACACAGACAGATGTTGGATGATGCCAAGAGCTGAAGATAACCAGTTGGAGACGTGGCTCCTATCAACACCGTGGAACAGTGTCATCTTATGGGAGGCAACTGAGGTCTCTCAAACTGACCAACAACAGAAAAGCTGGGGTGAAAATGTTTCCTCCCTAAGAAAATAAGAATGGAAAAAAGGCCTGCTGCTGACCTGCCAGAGCATTGCCTTAAAATGCAACGGTCACACAGGTTTTGTTAATACGCTGTGTAAATAGGTAACTGCGCTGGTTTATTTTAACTCTTGGGGTTCTTTTCCTCGAACGCTGGAACAAACTAAACGCTGTGCTTTCGAACGTCAAAAGGCCTGGATTACATTTCTGGTGATGAGAATACCAAGGCGTTTTTAGAATCCCCAGCTCTTTTTTTATGCCTGCTTATCCACGCCCCCAAATGCCACCAAATCCTGACAGTGACTTCCTTCTCCCAGTGCCACCTGCTCCCCGAACACCCGCCCACGGGCTGCTAAAATCCTCTTGTCACCTCATTCACATGCCAACACGGAATCCTGCCTGCTGTCCCCACCACCTAACCTCCAAAACCGCCTTGGGAATAAGGAAACAAATCTACATCACGCAGATCCCAGAGGGGCTTCTGCTGGCCCAGGGTGACGTCCGGGCCCGGAAGCCGGGAAGTACTTCATCACCTGAACACGCCACTTCGTGCCCGAGTCACAGCTGTGGTTTCAGGCCCCAACGTGATGCTTATTCCGAGACACTGTTGCTAGGAGAAAGTTCAGGCTAAGATGGATTTATTGATCTAAAAGCAGACGTGGAGGCTATGCCATCCCCCATTAGAAATCCCCATGCCGCCCACTTCCGTCTTTAGGTGAAGAAAAGCTTTGAATGTGAGTGACACCTTCAGATGGTTTCAGTCTGTTTCAAACTACAAGATGCAATGCTTTATTTAAATTAATTTTGAAAGCTTTTTTTTTTGGAGGGGGGAGGTAATTAAGTGTTTATTTTTTAAATAGAGGTGCTGGGGATTGAACCTAGGACCTTGTGCATGCTAAGCACACACTCTACCACTGAGTTGTCCACCCCCCCCCCCACAATGCTTTGTGAAGAATGCACCTAGATATTCTCCTACTCTTTAAACAACGATCTAACTACTATATGTCAGGCACTGTGTTAAAGATGGGATCACTTCTAAGGTGGAGATTATAATGTACTCGGATGCCCAGCTATCAGGTGATAGCATTTCCCAAGGTTCTATGGGATTTCTTTCGGTGGCAGACTCACACGGCCGAGGCTGGAAGGAGACTGGATTGTTCTGTGGGGTCTCCTGTAAGTCGCCCACAGAGCTCGAGGTCAGGAACTATGCTTGCTTGTCTTTGCATCTCTGCATCTAGCCTAGTCCATCGTCCTCTATCCACGCATGCTCAGTGAATGCATGGATACACTCAGGAACGCACAAATGAACACACAAACAGATCTGTGAGCAAGAGACTGGGTAGGATTTCCCTTCACAGACAGGCTTGGCATCCCTGCACACCAAGGACCTGTTCTTTTTCTCTGCTGTTCGCTTTGACTGCTCTCTGTCACCAACCTTGCAGAAAGGAAGGGAACTCTTATCTAGATCAAGCTCTTCCATCGACAAGTCATCAGTCCGCCTTCCTCAATGTGAACTTGGGACTTCACTGTCTGAACCTCCTTCTGACGTTCTGGCGCGGACCACGGGTCTCACATAGGACCGGGAACACGCATCCCCTCAGTCTTCGCCATAGCCATGCGACGAGACCAACACGAAGGAAATTCACCTGGAACTTGTTGCCATAGGTTGTTAGCAGGATTTTGTGAATTTGAGGATTTCTGGAGCACAAATGCAAGCTCTTCTTTGCCTTTTAGTACATTACATTGGGCTTGAACCAGCTCTCTCCTTGTTTAGCTAACTTTAAAGGAGATGAAGTCTTGCTTTGTTAAAAAACAAACAAACAAACAAAAAACCTTTTCTACCCAGAAGTATTACTTGGTTTTTTTCCTACCCCAAAGTATTACTGAGCTAAATTTAATCAGTTTCCCCCGTGGCTCTTCTGGAATTGAACACACCTCATCTACTAAATTTGAAAGTGCATCTCAAACTTTTCTGGTTATCAGCCTCCAATTGGAATTATCAGAACTAAAGTGGGACGCTACTCTTTCTCAGCTTCCCATGAGTGAATAACTGAGCCTCTTGGGAAGTCAGTGGAGGAGACCGAATGCTTAAAACGGGTGTATTTGAATCTCTAAAAGGATTGTATAACCTCACGAATTCAAATACTAATTTCCTCCGGGGGGCACATTTTTCTGATTAATCTTAAAATGGTAAAAGAAAACTTGAGCCAAAGCTCAGATGTGGTATCACTGAAGGCAGTGGGGGAGGAACTGGACACTCCTCTATGGTTGGCGAAAGTGGAGGAGGGGGGACCATCACCTGTTTTTTAATTGAAATATGGTCGGTTTACAATGTTGTGTTAATTTCAGGTGTATAGCATATCGATTCAGTTATACATAAATATATATTTCATTTCATATTCTTTTTCATTATAGGCTATCACAAGGTATTGAATATAGTTCCGTGGGCTACACAGTAGAAGCTCGCTGTTTATCTATGTTATATATAGTAGTGTCTGCAACCCCCCAACTCCCAATTTATCCTTATTCAAGCAACAACTTATAAAATGCTGAATGTTATACCCTTGAATCTTTAATAAAATCACTAAAAATCTGTATCTAAAAATTAAAGCTTTTTTAAATCACATTCTTAATCACATCTACTCTGAAAGAGGTTGGGACATTAACCTCACCATTTGTAAGTATCTGACCTGTTGACAGTGCCCAGGACAATAACAAGACTATAATAAGTAACCCTATCAGACCCTGACCAGTGTCAGGGGCTGTCAGGCATTCTTTGTAGATGTTCTCATGTAAGTTGTGCCACAGTCTTAGGTGTGGCTATCATTACCCCACCTGCTTTGTACAGACAAAGACACTGAGGCACACAGAGGTTACCTGGCTAAAGTAAAACCGCAGGTTGATGGTGAGGCTCTTGGCTTTTAACAACTGGCCATGGATGAGTGGTTGGATATAGTAACTAGTTAGTGTTATTGGAAGTTGTTAGTTACAATTGATAATACCTAAGCCAATGCATTTAAGAAAGATATTATATTCAATTAATTTCTTCCTAATATTAATGACTTAACAATGCATCTTAATTGCCTTGTGGAAGAAAAAGCATATGCCCTCATATTTATACACCACTTAGCATAGTACCAAAAGCTACAGGACTTCAGATCAGTTTCAGCCTATTAACTTATTAACTTGTTAACTTATTAATAAGTCTCTTAGCATTAAAAGCTGTAGCCCTATTCCTTTACAATACAAAGATTTCTAACAAAGTGATCTTTAATATTCCTTGAGCTCCAAATTCCTAGAATTCAGTAATCTCCTGATGTTTGCTTTATCTGATAATGAAGAACAATTTCACAGAGGGAGTTTACTAATTATAAAGGCATATCTTTAAAACCTGAGTGAGGGTCAAACACTTGTTTAAGGAAAAAGTAATCTCTGAGAGCTGACAAAAATATTCCCACAGTCATCCAATGATTCAAAAAACTCAGGGCTTGTACTATGAAAATGTCTTTTAATTGTAAATCATCTCTGAAAAAGAGGAAACAATTTTTATTACTAACAGAGTTGCCAGATTTAGCAAATATAGAGAATACCCATTTACATCAGAATTTTAGAGAAACAGTGAATAACCTTTATGTCCTATTTAGGGACATGAATTATAATATAAGTATGTACTGTACTAAAATTTTTAGGGATGTACTAAAATCTAGGGACATACCAACAGACTATTTATTGTTTATCTGAAATTTAAATTGAACTGGGCACCTGTATTTTATCTAGGAACTCTGCTGGTAAATGACTCACTCAACTGATGTGAAAACATGAAAGACAATAATTGCAAGTTATGCACTGCTGAGTGCACATCCGAGAAATGCTAGCCGAAGGTATCCATTTCTTTTCCCCATTCCTCAAATTTTGTGCCTACCCAATACCAAATTATCATTTATTTAGAGAAAGACCAAATTGGGTGACAAATAAGCTCTGAATCTGGTAGGTGAGGTAAAAAGCACCAACCTGGAAAAAGTAAGAGCCAGTTTGCAAGAAATAAGAGAGTTAGGTCAGCCTGGAATGTTCTTCTCCTTTTTAATTTTTTTTTTTAAATTGAGGTATAGTTGATGTACAACATTATATGTTACAGGTTTACAACATAGTGGTTCACAATTTGTAAAGAATAACTCCATTTAGAGTTATTCTAAAATATTTGGTATATTCCCCATGTTGTGCAGTATACCCATGAAGCTCATTTTATACATAATCGTTGGTACCTCTTAATCCCCTAGCCCTATCTTGCCTCTCCCCCTTCCCTCTCCCCACTGGTAACCACTACTTTGCTCTCTATATCTGTAGTCTGCTTCTTTTTAGTTACATTTACCAGTTCGTTGTATTTTTTAGATTCCACATATAAATGATATCGTACAGTATTTGTCTTTCTTTGTCTGACTTACTTCACTTAGAATAATGCCCTCCAGGTCCAGATATGTTGCTGCAAATGGCAAAATTTCATTATTTTTTATGGCTGGGTAGTATTCCATTCCACATCTTCTTTATCCATTCATCTGTTGATGGACACTTAAATTGTTTCCATGTCTTGGCTATTGTAAATAATGCTGCTGTGAACATTAGGGTGCATGTATCTTTTTGAATTAGTGTGTTTGCTTTATTTGGATACACACCTAGGAGTGGGTTTGCTGAGTCATATGGTAGTTCTACTTTTAGTTTATTGAGGAACCTCCATACTGTTTTCCACATTGGTAGCTGTACCAATTTACATTCCCACCAACAGTGTAGCAGGATGTGCTTTTCCTTCGTTACTTCCTGGAAGATGCCCATTTACCCCTTAGGACCCAAACCCTGTGTCTCTCTGGAAATCTTTCATAGCCTTTCTTCACCCCTTCTGCATATACCCCAACAGCCTGGTCAGTGGCTGTTCTTGAAGTCTCCATAGTACTTTTTATTTACCCCATGATACACCTACATAGCTAGTGTCATATTATCAGATTGAGCTGGGAATCAGCACATCTGTTTTCTCCTAAAAGGCAAATAGGATTGGAGAAAAGGAACTGTGCCCCTCATGAGCACCCCCGAGACCCTTCTAAATGAATGCATGAGAATGTTAAGTGGTCATGTGAGAGAGAGGAGGGAAATAATCAAAAATACAGATCATAGGAACTCAATTACAAGATGTTTTATTCAGATTCTCCTCTCCTCTGCTCCTTCACATGATAATTTATTTCACACATTTTATTTTTAAAAATTCTAAATTTCTTCTTAAGGAGTCAGGATGAAATCTGACTAAAACGCAATAAAGCATTTCTACTTACAGAGGATTTATACAAACAGAACTCCTCTTAAACAAACCCTTATGAATATATATACATCCATGATGCTCTAGGGAGATCCTGTCTTCTCTTCCCAGATACCATTTCCAGTTCAAATGAAAGAGCCCAGAACTTGAAGACGAGTCAGAATCCAAACCCACATCTATGGGTATAATGTGAGTCCTCCAGAGAGAGCTCTGGGAGCTGGAGTTTCTTGGAGAATGTGGATATACACACATGAAACATTGAGGAAGATCATGAGTAAGTCAGAAAGTGCTCTGACTGACAAAAAGGCAGTTCTATAATTTACTTTTAGTCTCTCATATAGCCTTCTTTCTGTTAACTCATGAGGATTTATTGTTTTTAAGACTGTAATACCCTAACACACACATACATTTCCCTGCACGCATGCTTCCAAACAAACACACATCCCTGCACTCCTCCCCTCCCCCTCTTCCCTCTTTCTATCCCCCCCTCCCCCTCTTCTCTCCCTTCCTCTCTCTACCTCCCCTCCCCTCTCTCTCCGACATAACTGTACACCTTTGCTTATGTTGTTCTGTAGACCTTGGATTTCTTCCTGCCTCCTCTCTTCCAATACACATGCATCACTGGTCTCCAACAGGACCCTTTACAGAAGACTTCCTTGAACACACTCCTCATTGTTTTCTCTTAAAGCCAACATTTTAGACTATATTATCAAACATTTGCTTATGGATTCTAATTATTGTACACATGCTAACTTCTTTCCATCTCATTGTTATAACTTCAGAGGAGAAGCCTTTCTCTTCTATTCTGCTTTTTTCTCTCCTTTAATAACAAAGTATATTGCTGAGTACCTAATAAATGCTCAAGTAATAAGCACTTGAGTAATAAATGACTGCGGAGAAATAAGCAGATGTTAAGTTTTAAGGATTTTGGGATTTCATCACAAATGCATTGTCTTGACCTTCAAGGCAGATTTCACCTGTGCTTAGTGATAACCAGGACATATGCTGAAGTTGGACCATCAGGCTGTAGATTTGTTTTTATTGCTTCCTGGATATTTACCATATGAAGCTTCTGCCTGTCTAATTATTTCCCCCAGATTTTAGTTTACATCAATTCAAGAGAATCTGAATTCTATAATTACTCTTCTATATTGAAGAACATTTTCTGTATTTTTAATCCCAGTTGCAAGAATAACACTTCCTTATTTAGAATCACTGGCAAATTACACTAGCCTATAGATAAATCTGCTATTCTTGGCCATCAATGAAAATACTTTGTTGGGAGGATGAGTTGGGGAATAAAGAATAGGGTGTGGGCTCTGACGGAAATATCGTTTAATCGTTTATATATTGCTAAATATATAGAGGAAGCAGTGGGACTAAAATTCCCACACTTCCACCAGCAGAAAATGGGAGGTGGTATCTCCCTCGTTTAGCACTTCTTTTAATGCAGCCTCAAGCTGGAATCTTGTAGGCTGTTCTTAATGCTATTTATGGCCATCTGTGTAATTTTTGTTCACATGGAGTGATCACAGGTAACCTAAAGGTTTGCAAGGGAAAGTTCCATCATCACAAGACATAAAGTTGCTAAAATTATCATGCCATGTCTTGTATTTATTTACTTTACTTATTCGTGTTTACTCCAACAAGCTCTTAAAGCCTTTATATGAGATTTGTTAGAAAGGAATAATAGGTAAATAATAGAACCAGAGTTAAAAACCCACAGCAAGTATATTTAAACTGTTTCTCTGCTGTTTTGCTTTCTCAACAGTAGAATAGTTAGACAAGGAGAGTTTGAACTGAATCTCCTTTCTTTGATCTATGATCCACTTTGGTGAAAATAAGAATGGAAACAGAGGTAAATAATTTAAAGCAACATCCCTTTAATTTGGTTTTTCTACCTAGAGGGTCTAGTTGTGTTTAAATAGATCACACATATTTTGGATTCAAAGGCTTCTTTACATCATTTAAGATGTTAAGAAAAATAATTAAACCATATTAAAAATTCCATTTAAAAACTGAATCACACATTGATTGAAATAACTCAAATATAAATGAGTACTGTGTCTTTTAAAGTTCATAGTATTTTATGATTATAGAAATTATGGCCAAATATCTGCAAATTATAACCAAAAAACCCATGGAAAAATGTCATTTCAATTGTAAATATTTACAGAACATGCATAACTTATACCTTTTCCATTACATTTTCATATGTTAGTTTCAAACATCCGTTATGCTAATACTCACAGCAAAACAGTTAAAGTAAAAATAAAAAATCATAAGTATATTCTGTGAAAATTGCAGTCAAATTCTCTCTAGTAACTAGTAGAAGGAAAAGTCTTTTGGGGTCAAGTAAAATGATGTTAGTAATCCCACAACTCCATTGTCAGTTTCATTCATTGACCACCATGGCTGCTTTCTGACTGTAAGCAAAGCCAGTCTTCAGTTGGTTCCGCTGATTCAAACAGAGGGATGGACAAACAGAGGGTGAACAATACATGGATATTCACTGAATCTCTACTTCCACATAGATTCTCCTTACAGAACCCAGATAACTCTAAAGAGTCTGTACGTTTGGTGAAAGAAATATGCATTCTGAGCACTTTTAATTCCTAGAATATTTTGAGGAATACCCTATTTTAATACATGCAAACTCAACTAAAAATAACTGAAAATATTCATGCTTTTATTGGCCTTGTTAGGAGAGGATTTGGCAAAAAGTTGTGTTGACTCACCACCCAGATGATAATGCAGACGCTGGAAAAGGAAGCTCTTCTTTTTCCATCACGTTGAAAACAGTATTGATTTAGGACAAGCCTGTCAAATGTTATCCACTTCCATTGTTGGCTTATCTAGAAGTTGTATAGCTTCCCCAATTATATATGAAACTCCAAATCACAAATTATATATTCAACATTCTACATAGGCACTATATGAAAATAAGATATTTCAAAGAAGTCTTTGCATGGTTAAGGTATAAGCAATCAAATAATTATATAGTTTTTAGATCATACATTTAGTAGTTTGACAAATATATCAAAATGTTTGCTTCTTATTAAATGTTCTTTTAGAAACATTACAGTAGAAATGTTGTGGCCAACAGATTAGGGAATTGCACTAAGTTTCTGTTTACTAAATTGATGTTGCATGACTAGTTATTGGTGACTACTCAGCTACATTAAATAATCATTGTCCTTAACACACCCAGGTGGGATCCAGAATACGTTTTCCTTCATTTTTCAATAGTTTGATAGCCTATACAACCTGGTGTGCATTGGTTTGATTATTTAACCTTTTATTTAATCTGAATCCTAATGACAAGTAATTTTGCATGTTGTTCTTAACGAGCAAAGAC